>NC_086318.1:393565638-393865638 GCF_036172605.1 Pelobates fuscus | reverse complement strand
CTGCGGCAAGATGGGACTTTTAAGGTCATCAAAGCTTTAAACAACCCTCAAAGTCCTTACAGAAAGATCTATTTAACACGCAGTTGAGGAGAGTGTTATCCTTTGAGCTGTTACGTTTTGTCTTTTTGCCTGATTCCATGTTTGTGGAATCTGTTACCTCTGCTCATTCCTTTGCCTGGCATATTCCATTCTAACAAAAAGCTTTAAATCTCTCTTTATGCCCCATTGCTAAATGATGGCGTGCGCACTTACTTTTCTAGTCCTCATTAGGTCATTCATGGCCATTCTAGAAAAGAAAAATACCCTTTCTATTTTTTTCTTTTTTTTTTTTTTTTATCCTCTACAATACTCTTGTCCATGTGAGACAATGTCTTGTAACAATGCATGGGCCTAATCTCCATGTCAAAGCAATTTTCATTCCCCAGTGCACAGCCTGCTATCATTTTGTAATGTTTTGTTTCTTATTCTAAGAGAATTAAAAAAGGAACAGTAAGCCGTCACGGGGGCCTGTAGTCCTTATCTCAGTGTCTGGAAATTTGGACAGTATTTTTTACGGCTTCGATAAAATGGAAAGAACTCCAAGTTCAGCAGATTGTAATGGGTTTAAGTCCTATTGAGATCGACGACCAGGAGATCAGATAAAGCAGGTTCTTCAGTTGTCTTTTTAATCAGGTTCCCCCGCAAGGCTGAATAGACACAGAACAGACACACAGAGCAAAAATATAATTCTTGGATAGGTTAAGTACATGTTTGAACTCTTGCAAGCAGAAGCGATTTGATGATGACTTAATCATTTTCTGGTCAATTATCTGTAAGGACCCTTGCAACTGCATGGCAATTATGAT
The DNA here is from genome assembly GCF_036172605.1 of Pelobates fuscus. Lineage (NCBI taxonomy): Eukaryota > Metazoa > Chordata > Amphibia > Anura > Pelobatidae > Pelobates > Pelobates fuscus. The sequence continues at coordinate 393,864,793 of NC_086318.1, read as the reverse complement.
GCAAGATGGCCTTTTGGGAGAAACACCAGTATCCCTGCTTCTGTTTCCTTAGATTCTCTGTCATGAATTTCCATTCACTTCATTATCTTTGTTAACATAGAGACAACTTTCTGCGTAGTAATTACAGCCCCAATGCACACTTTAGCTGTCATCCTGATGGAGGTCTGCATGTTCTCATAGCCTGTGTTTGATAAGTGTTCTTTGTTGATTTTTGATTAATGTACATCTCTTTCTGGAGCTCAGGGAACTAAATGTTTGTGATGACAAAAGGCAGAGGGACTTCATATCAGCTAGAATGATATAAATCTATTGATTTATTGGCATTAGCTGGGCAGACATGGGTTCCATCAGTCCCTGCAAATTAAAGAGGCTGCCACTTTGAATTTGATTCCAGTCAATCGGAACATTGACAAAGTCCACTTCCATTTTTTCTTTACAGACTTAGACTTGTTTTTAAAAATGTTGGGCGGTGTGCCTTCTTTTTCACTGATGCTTTAAATCGAAGCTAGTATCACGTCATCTGGTCAACATTCTCAAGTATGTCTAACTATTTCTCAAAACTTTGGATATCTTATTAAATATTGATTTTTATTTTCTATTTTGAAATAATTCTCTCTGCAGACCCACTAAAGCTTCACTTAATCTGTTTGAGAACTGCTTAGTCATTATAGTATTGCATTATTTAAGATTCGTTTTAATATCTTAATAGTTGTTTGCCTCATCTGTAAGATGTGAAAAGCATTGGTATAGTTGGTCCTTATGTTGTTTCAGTGGGTCCCCGAAGGTTGGCATAGGCAAATCACATTCATTAGGCCGTAGGCAACTACTTACAAAATTTTTTTTACTTTAGCAGCATTGCAATGTATTGGAGACCGATATGACAATTGAAAAAGTTTAATAACAGTGCTTTGCAGAATTAGTTTTGTTAGATCTTAAATAATGATTGAAGAACGCTCTGCCAAGCTAATGCATTGCATGTCATTTTTGTCTTTGTCAAAAATGATTAAGATTTGGTCTAGTGCAAATTGTCTCAGGAAAGTTGTGTCACTCTTCTAACATTCCCTGAATAAATCAATTTAAAGCTATCTGTGCTCATTTTAATATTGGAAATTTTAGCCATTGGTCATACATTAAGATAGCGCAAGGAGGGTGTATCTAATAAACCTTAGTATTACCTGTATCGTTGGACCCTGCCTTAAGCTTGTGATGAACGCTGCTCATTTAAGCCAAGTAAAGGAAATGTATAGGGTTGGCACATATTGACATGACAACCTAACTTTTCAGTATGTTAGGCACAGGGTTTGGTAGCTACACTTTTAAATTCAGGTGCGATGTCAAGAAATAGATTGTTATTGTGTTTTGCCTTAGAGCAGTAGCTCCAACACTAGTCCTCCCCCCAAAAGCCAGTCCAGGATTTAGGAATTACTCAGTTGTGTCTAAGGTGCTTTTTTTCCTAAAAAATACCTTAGACAACTGGGTAATCCCTAAATCCTACACTGGTAGGTGGGCGTGACGACTGGTTTGGGGACCACTGCTCAGAAGTAGTCCAGCTCTCTTTTCCAGTAAGTACCACCCATACATGATGTGATGCAACAACTCTTGCAAACGTTTTGTTCCAAGAGTTGCATCTGCTTCTCCATAATCTTGTTATCAAATGTCCAGTGTCACAAATCAGATAACAAGATATACCACTTGCTTCCTAGAACATACTCTTCCTCAAACACTCAAAAGGGCAATTATTATTACAAACTTGATATGGGAGAAGAAAAAAACCTCAATAGGTACAGTTTCGTGGCTCTCACAGTAGTATAGAATGTTGCTGTAAGTTCCATTCAGTAAACGCCTATGTATTTAAATGAAAGTGCCTATATTCCCCTTTTCCCATTTTAACACTGCCCATATAGCACAATGTTTTTGACTGTTGTTACAAAGTATATGGCACATGTCTTTTGGTTGGAAGAGTGTGGAGCTTTTCTATGTTTTTCCCTTAGGCTGCTGGTCCATGTGTCATCCGCACTCCGGAGATGTTTGTTGTTACCCCCCTGCACAGCACAGTAAAATGGGGTTACAAAAAAATGGCAAGCAATGACTGTCATCCAAAAAAAGAGGTACTGAGGGCTTTTCTTGTGAGTGCTAGAGGACCAGTAGTGTTATCATAGTCATTTATTTATAAACGTATATATCGCCACCATCCACCATTCTAAAATGTAAATTGACAGTGAATGTTCTTGACTTGAGTAATCCAGCAAACTATGCCTGCAGTGAGTGTGCCAACGGGAGTTACATCACATATTTCTGTAAAAGTAAAGTCACAACACAACACAGTAATTATGTACCATTTTAGAAGTATTGAGGTTTTGTATACCCTCTTATCCATTTTTTACTATGGCAAGGAAGCAGTCTGACCCAAATGATCAAACATGAAGATGGCTTTATCAAATAATGGAATGAAAAGCTATACTGACATCAATACATTGTTTCACCTTTATAGAACACTTGATAGTTTTTTTTTTTCTTTTTGTTTTTTTTATAATTATTATTAGAGTGATTTTGAGAATAGCTAAACAGGTCTTTTGTCCTAGTCTCTGATCATTTAAATGTGTTTTTTTTAAACTTTTTGTATAATTGCCCCAAATTATTCTCATGGGACTAGACACGGTGTCTTTTTCACCAATAGTAATAAAAAGTATAACACAATAAACTCTGCATTAGACTTTTTCCAGTGACAAATAAGTTATCAACCTAATCTAGTAAGACATTGCTGCTACAATAAACAATATATCAATAACTCAGTTGCCTAGAGCTTGATGAGTTTGATGTGCCTGTTTCAAGCATTGGGGACCCACTAAAATTGAGAACCATTAGTTTAAAGTGAGTCTGTTATGAATAATTTAACTTACCTGCAATCGTTCCCATATACAGTGAACACACCCTATATCACATAGACACATGGTGTATTCAATGTAAAATAGAAAGATTTACTCACTTTTCCTCCGGTCAGCTCCGGTTTGTTGGTGTTACTCTTCGTGTAACACCCACCTCCTGGCCGTGCTCCGCTCCGCCTGCGGTCTACCTCTGTTTTTCCTTGATTTGCCCTTCCTGGGACACACCCCAAAGCAGGGCAAATCTCATCAGTGATGTCGGTTTAGTGGCTTTGTTGCCAACATGCCAGCATCAAAACAGAGTTACATCACGTCACTCAATTCCTTTACCCAACAGCCAGTGCTAAAGGCACTGGCTAGGGAGTTTCCATAGAAACCAAAGAGCATTTGCTGTGGTTGCTATGGAACCAGAGCAGAGGACCTCCTAGAGGTCTTTTCTGCTTTCCCATGTTATTGACTGACAGCTGGGAAGAAAAGAAAAATCTATTTTTAAAAAGTTATTTTTTTTCTATTCTATAATCTATAAAAAGTCTTATGCTCAATCTAATGAGCATCAGACTTTATACCGATTGTTTGGGGCACGACAGGTGCCATTTAAAACAAACTGAATCTCTATTACACAATGCAGCCAATGGCAGTTTTTAACCATAAAGAAAAATATGACCTGATCTAAAGGTTAAACTCACCTACCACAAGGCAAAACCTCTTAGGTGACAATCCAGTAAGACTCACCTATGAGGTTTTGCCTTGACGTGGCAGGTGAGCTTACCCTTAATGGTCATTGGAGTGATACTAAAAAACCTCCAGTTGTCTAAATGTGCATAGGAATTTTGCGTAGTGCGCAAGTAACATTTTCTTTGGTTTTTATTGTATGAATAGGGGCTGATGTGTACTATACTATAGTCATTGATGCAGCCCAGGAGTAGTGGGAGTTTGAGCGCAGGCCTTAATTTTTAATGTTTGTGTTTGCTTTTGCATTACACAGCCATGTTACCCTATGCAGGGTTATAAGTGTGTAGGGGTTTATAGAAATACCTCTCTCTGTCTCTTTAGAAATTATACGTTTCAGTTTAAGGTAAATTGTTAGTGTTTGATCCACCTACAAGGTTTTGTCTTGATGTGGCAGGTGAACCATTTAATAGCCTTTAACGGCCACTAGAACCATACTAAACAACCTCCAGTTATTTAAATGTGCATAGCAATTTGGGATAGTGGGCAAGTAACTTTTCCTTTGTTTTTTATTGTATGAATTGGGTTGAATCCGCCCAGGATTAGTGGGAGTTTGAGCACAGGGCTTAATTTTGTATGCTAGGATTCATTTAAGATTAGTTTTGTTTTGTGCTGTGGAGATCATGTTCTATAAAAATGACATCTCAGGAGACGAGAAGATAGTAATGATTGACACATTTTTAGATTAGAGGACCTAGTGGCTTTTCCTTGCACATTTTAAAAAGTCTCAGCTACTCTGCTGTCATAGGTCCAGTAACAGGGGCTCTATATTACTGTTTCATATTTAACACTGTAATAGGATGGACAATGCCATATGCTTGCCCGTGTCACTGATACACATATAAATGTGATAGGGGTGCATTGTTTTTCACAAGTACAGTATTAGCAGAGCTTAGATCCTAAAATAGTAAATCCAAATATCTCCTGCTCTCATTCCTGTATTTTACTAGTTATTTAATTGGATTTTGTGTTTGATTTAGTTTCATATTCCATTCCATATATAAGTTAGATCCCCACATACATATACTGGGATGGACGGATGGGATGGTTTGGAGTAGATGATAAATATATTTTTTATAATGGAAAATAATTAGGTCCTAATAGCTGAACAGTTTTTAATATGCCAAATGATATAGTTCAGCAGACAGTAGCAGTGTGTGTAATATGTTACATGTGTATCTAAAGTAATGGGAGTACATCCAGCAATTACCCACTTAAAAACCATTGCGAGTTCTGCCAGTCAGACTGACTTTAAACATATAAAGCTTCTGCTTCTGTAACTATTTATTCCTGCGATGTCACTAACTTAAACCAGCAAATCCTAACATGTGGGAACTTTGTATTTGTATTGTATTGTCCTTTTATGTTACAAATAGGCTTAAGTCATAACATTGTGTTCAACAGTATTTGTAGAACAGATAACACTATAGTTTGAGATGGGGCTGCAGAAAGGGTGGGTTTATGGGGCAATGAACAATTATAAAAAAAACAAAATACTAAAAAAGTACAACTAATTGTACCTAATGTGTGGCGGCCTTTGATTGAAAATAAAATATATAAAATTAAACATAGGTCTACAAATGTGGAAAAATTCTACTACTTTAACATTACATTAACCAGTTAGGGTTATTTAATTAACTAAGTATTGAATATTTTTACCTATACCAACTCCTGAGCTATGAAACAAATGTTTAAATCTGGAGGTCCAGAGGATCCCCTGTACTCTTCACCCCCTATTCCAGTGTGACATGAATGAGAAGTTAATATTACAGCAGGTAGACAAATTTGAGGACCTGCTTAATGGTCACACGCTACCATGATATGCAGTAACCGAGTAGCTTAACTCGGTTCCTTTTTTGGGGTCTAAAACACCTTTGTTGCATTATGGTCCACCCTTTCCTCTAAACATATGGAGTTAGAGATTAAAATATAAATAGGAGATTCAGTTGGACCCTTTGTCCAACATGAGGCAACCTAGGACTCCTTCCAATGCCATGTCAGGATTAAATACCTCCTGACCTAATAATATAACTCCTTTCATATAATATAACTTCTGATTAAGGCCTCTGCTGTAGCTTGCTGCAAGGACAATGGGATTGGTTGGGTTGATCCAACCAATCAAATTGCTGTTCTGCTCTGCACCGTAGCAAATATGGGTTATAGTAAGGACACACTTAGGACCCAGTGGGGATGTTCTTAAGGTAGAGATGTTCCTTCTGATTGATCCACAGTTTTGCTTTTTACACGTACTAAAACCCCTTGGTAATGCCTGGTTTTTAGTGTAGGTGTTGATTGATGTACGCAGGATGAAATTACTACAGATATAGACAGTGTGGACCGATCAGTGCATAGTCCCAATTCAAAATATGTTCCCCTCTGTTTATAAGTGGTTTTTTTTTTTCTCAAGTTTAATCTATATTACCAATAACCATCTCATATTCCATTTGTGTTTATTTATTTTTTCTAATCTTTTACAGTTCAACAGATGCATTACCTCCCAGCTCATCAAGTGGTTTAGCAATTTCCGTGAGTTTTACTACATTCAGATGGAAAAGTATGCTCGGCAAGCCATTAATGATGGGGTCACAAGTACTGAAGAACTGTGTATAACACGAGACTGTGAGCTGTACCGAGCCTTGAATATGCACTACAATAAAGCAAATGACTTTGAGGTACGTTCACCGCATGCACGTTGTGAAAAAAAACACTAGGTTGTCCCCTGAGCTCAAATTAAAATCCGAATTAAAATACCCCAAAGTACACATTTTTTTACCTACGTTTTGCCATTTTGGATTTCGAAATGATGCAATTTGGATTTTAGTGAATAGACATCAGAGTGAATTATATTTAAACTATGTTTTGTTAAAAAAATGTTTAAGCATAAATTGGATTAAAAGGCTAATAAATTAAGATTGACATAAATTAACAGGTGTAATGCCAATAGATATAGTTTAAAGCGCCAGTAGCACCTTAATATAAAATGATTTCTTATGAAACGACGCACTGAGACAAGTTCATATAAGAATGTAAAGGTTATAAGATGTGCCCTTTTACATTTTGTGGCTGCGAGAAGTGTGTCAATTTAGTGAAAGCCTCTAAGATGATAAAGGAGAAATAAATAAAAGTTTGAGCCATTTTAAATCATAGCTGTTTTTTGCCGGTCCAAATACAGTGGGCCTACAGGGAATGGTCACTGTCCAGAATATCCACTTATAAATGATGGCAGGCCAATATAAGCTGTAAAGTTCTAACCTACTGGGACAATCAACGTAAACTTATAAATTACTAATTATTGTCTTTAAAGGACCACTCTAGGCACCCAGACCACTTCAGCTTAATGAAGTGGTCTGGGTGCCAGGTCCAGCCAGGTTTAACCCTTTTTTATATAAACATAGCAGTTTCAGAGAAACTGCTATGTTTATATAAGGGTTAAGCCAGCCTCTAAATCCTCTAGTGGCTGTCTCACTGACAGTCTCTAGAGGCGCTTGCGTGATTCTCACAGTGAGAGCACGCAAGCGTCCATAGGTAAGCATTGTAAATGCTTTCCTATGCGACCGGCTGAATGCGCGCGCAGCTCTTGCCGCGCATGCGCATTCAGCCGAAAGGGAGGATCGGAGGCGGAGAGGAGGAGGAGAGCTCCCCGCCCGGCGCTGGAATAAAGGTAAGTTTTAACCCTTTCCTCTCCCCAGAGCCGGGCGGGAGGGGGTCCCTGAGGGTGGGGGCACCCTCAGGGCACTATAGTGCCAGGAAAACGAGTATGTTTTCCTGGCACTATAGTGGTCCTTTAAATGTTTTTATGAAGTTTCCTTTTTAGTGCCATCTTAGTACCAAAGTTCTAATATTTATTAGTTATGGACTCTGGAAGAATAGGTGATTGTTGAGACTTTAAATGAGACTCTAAACTGTAAGCACCATAACCACTGCATCTTATTATAATACTTATGGTGCAGGAAACTTTGTTTGCAGTACCTTCTGTTTGTAGCTCACTGATCAGATTTTGATATATGAAATGGAAGTGAAAGACCCATTTTCTGTGAAATTCCTCACAAATGGTATGGCAACAAGTGGACAGATGGCACACAAAGTGTCTTTGGTACAGAGTTTATGGTGCTGAGAGTGTCCTTTTTATAATTATGCACCAGGTAGTCCCCCATGTTTTGTCAGCAGTAACATAATAATGAGCAGTGCAATGTGTCACTTTAATTAATAGGGCCCTAAAAGGGATTCTCCAGTGCCAGGAAAACAAGCCCGTTTCCCTGGCACAAGACAATCCTGGAGTGACCCCCTCCCGCCCCCCACCGCATGTTGTTGAAGGGGTTAAAACCCCTTCAGCTACTTACCTGAAACCAGCGCTGATGTCCCTTGGCGCTAGGTCAGGCTCCGCCAACGCTACTGTCCCGCCGGTGGGGGAGACCTAATGTGCCTGCTCAGCAATGGCCGCTCGCGCATTAGTCCTCCCCATAGGAAAGCATTATTCAATGCTTTCCTATGGGGAAAATCTGACGCGGGAGGACCGTGAGGTCGTCCAGCGTCAGATAACGCACCAAAAGTCCGTAACGAATCCAGAAGCGCCCCCAGTGGCTGTCTGTTAGACAGCCACAGAGGGCAGAATTAGAGCTGCAATGTAAAAAGTGCAAAAGGGACACAGCACCCAGACCACTTCAATTAGCTGAAATGGTCTGGGTGCCTACAGTGTCCCTTAAAGTAGAATTGTTTTTGTACATATCAGTACTTTTTAATAAAACTATCCATCTCATGGCAAAGCTTTGGACTAGAAATTTGTCCTTGGTGCTTCCCTGTCAATAGCATTTAAAGCGTTTCACAAAGACTCCCGACAGTGACATTATCACTGGGAATCCGGTGGCCAGAGGGGGCAGGTGAAGTTGAGATTACTTACCTGAACCTATAGCTCATGGGGTGCCGTCATCCGTCTAGCTCTGCTCCTCTTCAACTTCTGGCGCTTCAGCCAGAAGCATTGAGGTCTATGGGGGATTCCTAAAGACTGCCGTATAGTCTATAGACAGAGCCAATTCCTTGCAGCCATTACTGGTGACGGCTATCGGGATTGACTCTTAGACTCTGTCCTGAATCTAAGGAAGTCAGGAGGAGGAGAAAGTGACAAGAAAGTAAGTGCTGGTCAAGAAGGGAATGGTTCATTAGCTGCAGAGGACATTTCTAATTTTTTAGGGATTAGAAAATATTTGTGCAGATTTTAGTACACTGTTAATTAATTATGTTTTGTGAATATGTTTTTGCTTGTTTTCCAGTATCATACACTGTTAACAGTCATCCTATACATACACGATTGTTCTAGGCTTGATTGTTCATGGTGGCTGCAAGTGCTGTCCTAATCATCTTTGTTCTCCTAAGCAGTCCTTTTGCAGATAGATAGATAGATAGATAGATAGACAGATAGCTCAATAGATAGATAGATACATAGATACATAGATAGATAGTTCAATAGATAGATAGATATTGCTGTATTTATATTCATCTTGACACATCTAGGTTGTGTCCCAAGTGGGTGCAGTAAAGTTTGTTTTTAACACAGAATAATGTGTTGTTTTTTTTTTACTTTTACATCAAGATAGACTAGAGCCTTGGTTCCTTTTTCTTCTGCAGTTGGCAAGTTTGGTATCCATCAGGCATGTCCAATTCTGGTCAATAGTAGGCTGGAAATTCTGATGATATAATCCAGCAATAGATAGGTTCAAGATTGTAAATGCCTATTCCATATCATTATTGTCTAACTGGTGACCTGCTTGCACCTCTCAATATATATTTGCAAGTGTTGCCTGATGTAAAAAAAAAAGAATTGTATAAGGTTCCGCAGACTTTTTACAATTTAACGTGTTTGCCATGTCATTAATTGTTTTTTTAAAACCTGCATTAAACCTTTGGTTGCTTGAGGTGATCATTGAGCAACCACTGGCACTTAAAGAGTTAAAGCTAAAAAAAATAAACAGCAGGTAATGATAAAAATCACAATAGGTAAAGATGAAACTAGATACAAAGGGTATTTAGCGAATTTAGCATTTGCCATATTTAGCATGCTAAGTGTCTTCCAGACACAGTGTGCTGATCTTTCAAGGTGATAAGGTAGACCTGTCATACGCAAATGTGTGGAGGGCAAAGTCAGTTTCGGGTAAAGTGCAAAACATGTGCAGTATGCCAACAGAATGGCCAGTAAACACATAGATTAAAATGTATCCTTACCTGAAGGTTGCATGATTGGGGGTCACAGTGCGATGCTGTGCCAGGCATCGTAGGAGAATGCAAAATGAGCCACTGCTATTGCAACTTGTTTATGCTCTTTGTGACTGTTTTTACCCCAGCGTGCTTATGAAATGTACTTGACTTTGACTTCCACTTGTAATACAGTTTAAGTGCTATAGGTGATTAAACAATGAACTCGATCCTATCATAAACCTTGTCAGTCAGTCACTTTCCCTCTTGCATGCCCCTGCTCCAAGCAGTTAAAAGCACAGTCAAATTTGATGCTTAAGACTTTGGCCCTGTCATTTTAACTGTACCCTTATTGTCAATACCCAGCTGTGCTTACAACACCATTATACAATGGTTTACATTGTTATCCCTTAATTATCCAAATTCCACATGAACTCGCCCTTGCTTAGATTTACATGTTGACCCATGGGTTGGAAAAATATTGCTAAATAATTCAACATGCAAGTGAAAGTTAAAAAGAGCAAATGCATAGGTCTCCTTAGCATACCATACCTTTCGAAACAGCGTTATGTGTCTGTTTGGAAGATGCATGTGTCCCTTGGGGAGGAAGTCAGGGAACAATCTTTGTGCTGCTCTACATGCCATTGAGTAAGGTAGAGATGCAATGCCGAATTATCGACGTTTCAGCAATCTCGCTTGGATCTGTAACATCCTAAATTCAGTTTCCACAGGGTGTCACTGGGGTTCAGATGTATTAAATCAGAGAATAATTAAGAAGTATGAAAATAGTTCACTGAGACTAATATTCATATCCTATTTTAATCAACACAAGCAATTGGAAAATGTGGATCGCCTACTGACAAATGTTATGTTTTTGAACTATATTCCATAGTGAAACTTTTGTTGTAGAAATTGGTATTAAGCGGTTTATTCCAATTTGGCCAAAATGTCTGAGTTTAAAAAAAAAAAAAAAAAAAAATGTTCAGATTCCTTTGTAGTTATAAGACCTGATGAGTTGGAAAAGTTATATGTATTATGACAGAATAGGCTACGAGACAGTGCTTCAGGAAATATAGTTTATAAGAGAAGAGAAGCCCTAAAGATTCTTGGTCTCAATTCTGTTAAAAGGCCTCCCAACAGAACCACTTTTGGTGGGACAGTCCTGGTTTCAGGGTCCTTTCCCGTCATTCCAGTTCCCTGGTGTCCACATCTGTCCTGAAGACTGGGGGCGGCCCAAGTGTGGGTATTGCTGGTGACGTGAGTCACATCACTGGTGACACCCTCTCAGGGCCCCACCCACCTCATCCTAATTACCCAGACAGCATTGTTGTGAGGTATGTGTTCAAGTTTGTTAAATTGTTCTAAATATGGTATAAATGTGTCCAAATTTAGAGTGGCACAGAATGCTTTTTCTGGTAGAAAATGGGCCAGAAAAATTGCTAAATATGTTGTGTAGCCCAGTGTTTCTCAACCTTTTACAAGGCGTACCCCTGCAGGTTTTAAAAATAAATCCCTAGTATCCCTACCTCGAGAAAGTAATTTCAATTGATTTAGATGCCAAATGAAACATGTAGACACTGATATTTAAGTTAATCCCATATTGAAGAACAAGCCTGATTAAAAATAGTAGATAATATTTACACACAGAGAAAGCTGACAAATATATAGCTTTGGTGCAGAATATAGAAGACGAAATAAGAAAACAGAACCTCATTTTTTTTATGTATTTGAAAATAAAAGTAATCCTCAATTTTTTTTGATACTTGGTATTCCTGCGCAATTAATAGATACCTTGTATAATGCCTACATTATATCACCACTGCTCAAGCAACCCTTTTATCTCTCAACAACAGGATATGTCACCAAGCACCAGTGTGGTGCTGTGGATACCAACCCTCCTTCATCTGTAACAATTTGGAATTTTGGAGGGAGTCAAGTACAAACTAGTGTAAATAAATGTAATTGAGTGCATTTGCTATAGATTTTCCCAGTGTTTGCAGATTGCCTAAATTATTTGGTTTGGTCATTACTTACTGTATTTTAGACACCCTGAACTCACGTTGTCCCTATATATGCAAATATTGATTGGCAGGCAGAAAGCTGAGTCCTTCCCTCTGCATCTAAAACCAACCAAGGTCTGTGTGAGGCTGGCCTTGCCCCCAAACTTGTCCTTCTCAACCTCAAAGGACCCAGTGCGTGGGCGGCCTCTGCAGATGTCGTCATCGTAACAGAGACCGCCAGGGCGAGCTTTGAAAAGGCAATGCATGCACCTGTCGCCCCCACAGGTGAGGAAGCTACCCAATGTTGGGGAATTTGGCAGCAATTGGAGACTGCCTAACTCGCCTAATTAGACATCCACCTGTGCACTCATTGTAAATGATGGCAGGGCCAGTCTGGGACTACTTTGAGCTGGAGCTTCATCTCCTCCTGGTGTACCCCTTATTCAGTGTGTGTGTCTGTGTCCCTTTGGGTATGCGTACCACAGGTTGAGAAACCAGGGTGTAACCAAACAAATTGTTTACTTTTTTTAGATAATGTAATGGAATCCTTTGGAATTAAAGTTGCAATTTCAAGTATTTTGTGTTTATTTGCTACATGGCAAATTGCTGCACAGTGAAAAATAGCACTTCTCCTTAACACAGAAACTTTCCATATACATTGACACCAAATAAAACATTTACAGAGTTTTTGCTCTAATCCTAGAATTTTGAATTCTGAGAGCACTTTAAAAATCCACTAAGCTGTTCACATGTTTAAAATGTGTGGCACACTTAAGTTCCACTTCTAACTGCTGTCAGTTGAGTTGCCACATCCAAATGAACCATTCCGAATATTAGAAAGAAAGTTGAAATTTGTCCTGAATAAAACCGGATTCATCTCCGTACACCCACGGGTGTAAATTCTATGTCGTTACCCAAGAATCATAAACACAAATTTGTATGTAGGGAACAAACCATCTAAGTCTACTTCTGTAACAGGTAAGCCGTGTTCTGTGCACTTCGCAGTTTCCTCCTCCTACGGCCCGAGAGTTCAGATTTACGTATTATCCGTAACATGACTGCAGGAAGACACTTTGTAGGAAAGCCTCCCATTATTCACCATAATTATCCTTTTATAACACTTCCTCTTTGTGCCATAGATGTTCGCCAGTGTAATAAAGTAGGCAAAGTGGTTTGTAATCTTTGTTTTAATGTCAGTCATTACATTTGTGGTTCCCTCTTGTCTGTTTGTCATTGGTTTCCATTGAAGATCTGTGAGAGCTACTTTAAATCTCCTTACTCAACATCTCTATTAGTCCTAGCATATCGTGACCTTTTTTCTACATCCTTAAAGAAAAAGATACAGTGTACCGTTGCTTTACTTTTCTTATTGTCCTTTGTTGAAACGAACAAAGCATTTGCTACAGTGGCTATAGCACATAATTATACAGCTTTCAATAACAGTGTCTTGGCACATATCAAAGTTCAGAAGAGCCTTTGGAAAAAAAAGATGTTTTGTGGCAGCCTAGGGAGGGTCTCATCTTTCCTTCAGAAAATAGTTCAAGGCTCTTCTGTCAAGCTTCCCTACTTAGAGCTTTTTCTCCTCCTGCTTCATAAAGTTTAAAGGGGATTCAGTGCAGTTCTGTGATCTATTGCCTTTGAAAGATTGTGCACAGAGAGGTCCTTTGACTTCAAGAGTTCACAGATTCATGTCTTTAGGTATCATATGTCTGACCTTATCAGTTACTCCATTTAATGTAGGAGAAAAGTCTAAACTCTTTGTGTTTGTCTGTTTTGCATCTGTGAAATGATTTGGTGAAAAGACCATCCTTTTTAATACGCCACAGAGAAGCCATTTCTGGCTGTAACCTACCCTGTGGATCTTTTTTTTATTTTTTTTAAGTCCTTGTGTTTTCTCTATGGATGATTTCACATTCCGAATGGAATTATGCAATAACAGCCCCATACAAAACAAGACTTTCGCTTTATGCCTCCCCACCTCGATTCGACGTGTTAGCTATTTCAGTGACTGTCTCGCTGTCGCCAAAGAAGGACAGCCATTTAACAATCCCAGAGCTCGGCTAGCAACTCAGGGCAGCCAGCATGCTTTCCCTTGCTGTGACCTAGCCTTAGGGTCTCCGTAATTAATTGTCCTTCAGAGATGAGGAGAGTTCAAAGACAGTGTGCGCTGCCAATGTCCATTGTCTGAGATTCACATCGGCCTTCATTTCACAAAAGGTTATCAATAGGCGCAGGCGCAGGGTCCCTTTTGACAGCTGCCTGGGAAAAGAATAATTTGTTTTGGACATTTACAGATAGAGAAAAATAAATAGCTTCTGCACAATATATTAATACTACAAGCAGGAAAGCCTAACTGTTGTTGACTTATAAGATTTCAAGAAATCCACTTAGCCTCCAGAGTATTAAATAACTTTTCTAGCACAGTTACATTTTTTAACAAATGCCACTGTATTGAAGAAGGAAAAATGGGGATAGGGGTGAAACCCATAACTAGACTAGAGCTAATCGTCTTACTTAGTTTAAGTTTTGTGATTTTTGCTCTTTGGGATTTCATTTTTGTCTCCTTCTACCCAATTCTACCAATTGTTATGGTGGTAAAACGCTTGCTAGAAAGTGGCATTGTCTGTAGAGCTTTATTTATTTTAATATCCACATTAAGACTTGAAAAAATCGGCCACATTTTTCATTTGAAATTTTTGATTTTCATTCAGTAACAATGCTGAACTTTGAACTGGTTTGAAATATTGTTATTTAATTTTATAAAACATCAACAAACAACATATTGCTGTATGAGTTAGGGGGTGTAGACAGAACAAAATACTGACATATCAATAGGAAAGGAATGGAGGTACGAAGAAACCCAATAAAAGCCACATCAGGAACTGATTACTGGGTGCGACCATGAAGCACCTTTTATGAGGCACAGAGAAGGGCATTTTATGCAAATTAACTCAGTCTGAGTCTCTGAGAAAGAATGTGCACAACTGCACAGTGAATTCCCTTTAATGGGAAATCAACCTCTGCAAGAGAAGTCACAAGAACTCTGTCATGATGGTGACTTATACTCCTAACTGTGAGTTCAAATGTCACTAGTCTATCAGAGTTATTAATTACAGCGATAATTGTCAGGAATTTCAAGTGTATTGGGAATGTTAGACTAAAATAGCTGAGCTGTAAAAGTTCTCCAAATCAGCATTCTGTTTGGCTACTTTGGCCTTAAATGTGAAATTCACTTTAACCCTGTAAGACTTCTATATAATTGGTTAAGAGAGGGTTAAAAACTGGCCATGCTTTCTGCGTGTAATGTTAATATTAGAATGGCTTGTAAATTATGTGCTGTTTTTCATTCCTGCCCATTTAAAAAAAAACAAAAAAAAACATCTTTTTATATAACTGATTGGAATTTTAAGAGAGAACAAAGGTAGAATAGTTAAAATATA
Source organism: Pelobates fuscus (assembly GCF_036172605.1). Taxonomy (NCBI): domain Eukaryota; kingdom Metazoa; phylum Chordata; class Amphibia; order Anura; family Pelobatidae; genus Pelobates; species Pelobates fuscus. The sequence continues at coordinate 393,849,556 of NC_086318.1, read as the reverse complement.
TTAAAATAATCTTTTAAAAATATGTAAAATATTACAGTAGTGTCAAACTTTGCAACACGTTTCTTAAAGTTTTGTGTAATCATAATTAAAGTTCAGTTATAGGAAATATAGAACAGGGGAAGAACAGGCACCCCTGTATTAACAGAACATACAGGCACTTTTATGCTCGATTGATTAACCTCTTCCTGGGAGGCCTTCATAACAGAATTTGCGTAAATTCTAAACTAATTAAAGGGACAAGGTTTTCATAGCTCAGTAATAAATAGCAATAATCATTTAGTAAAGTTTAGGGAAGGCTTATTATATAGATGGTATATATTACATAATTGTCGGTGTATTCAGTAAACTTTAAATAATGTAGAATTGAAAAATAAATAGGTAATAGAATTTTGCAGTTCATCTATATTCATGTAAATCGTGTGTTAATATATACTGGGTTGTATGTTTATTAATGTTGTGTAGCACATGGTTTAGTTAATTCTCCTTTACTGTGCTAACCATGGGGGGCAAAGGGGCATTTGCAATTCCATTTAGAAGATGCTCAAAAGAAAATGTCATGGTTGCATATAGCATTGAATAGGGCAATAAAAACACAGAGAGATGATATTTTGCAAATCAGCTGCTTATATTTCCACATAATACAAAGAGTTTCTAAGTGCGATGTCAGCAGAGTGTGTAAAATGTATTTTACCGAGAGGCGCTTGGAATGGTCCGTTAAACAGCAAACAGTCCCAATTGTTCATGCAACAGGTTCCCTGTACTTAAGAGGAAATTGCAGATAGCATTGTACATAGACACAGCTAATACAGTAATGCAAAAAAAAGTCTCATAAAAAATTAAAGTTATTCTTATGAATCTTTAATTGGAAGCAATGAAAAAGGACACGGGTGAAGCCAAGTGTTTTGTTTCAAGGTTCTCTTCAGAGTTGTGGGCTATTGTTGTTTGCACTTTCTCGGGCTGACATTCACTTTAAAACTGACATCAGTCACTTATGACACAGACAGCTGCCCTGACACAAACACCTAACGCATTCAGGGAAAGCTGTCGTTAGGTAATAAGGCCCATTTAACACTTTCCAGATCACCTCCACCGTTTAACCCCTTCAGAACAAGGAGCTAAGGAAATCCTTAACCTTAACCCCATCAGTTTACAAAGAATGTATGGAGGGTTACTTGTGAGTCGGACATTTTTTTTCTCCAAAATCAGCCGGTGTGACACAGATTTTGAAATTTGTTTCGCAATTTACTATTTAGTGACTAAATAATAATCTACAGAGAATTCTAGGCCAGAAAAGCTGATTTGGAGATTTTTTTTATTTTTTTTATTTTTTTAAATCTATTTTGACTTAAAAACCCTCAACGCATCCTTGGTTTAGTTAAAAAAAAAAAATGTGTGTTTATTTACTAAACGATGAACTGAAAAAAATATACATAGGCCTAAATTGCTGATGGAGAACAAATCTCCAACTCAAAATTAAAGTAGCCAAGCAGTGACTATAGCAAAGTTAGCGCTTCCATTTTGTTTTTGGTAGTTTTTTTCCTGAATTAACTATTTTGGTCTAAATTTTGCAATTCCGTTTCCATCTTTCTACAATGAATAGTTCATGAACAAAATGTATTCAACCCCAGGAGGTTTTCCTGCTAAACAATATGATTAATTCAGTAAAGCTTTTTTTTTTTTTTTTTTTTTTGTGGTGAATTAACTGAGAATTGCTAATTTGAGGTTAAAATAGGTGAGTTTGAGAAATGTTCCAGTTTGTCTGTTTTATCTCAAAAATATTTCTCCAGTACTCTCAGTATATTAAATAAACCCCAATGAGTTGCAGGGGAGCCTAGAACAGAATTTAGGCTTTAGTTAGAACAAGTAATGGCGGTATCAGAAGGGAAAAGGTCCGTATAGGCGCGCATTAACACAACATTAATGTAACAAGCCATTGGAATGTTTGCAGCGAAATGGATTGTTAGAAAAAAAACCTCTTTGTCTCTTAGTTGTATTTAAGAGTAGATACCAACAAGAAATGTATTATTGTCCTCTACGTCCATGCCTGCAGTGGAATCCGGTAAAGAAAGCTCTCCCATTTCACCTTGTGTACAGTCTGGTCTGTGACACTGATTCTGATTATGTCATTATTTTACTCCTGGGGCCTTGGCACATCTGCAGAACCGATGCACATCTCCTTTGTTACCCTGGCATACGTCCCATATCACCAATGCTTCATTAGCCTTTGTGACTGCCTTCTTGCCAGACAAGAATGCCCAAATCTAAGCTCCTTTTGTGTATGCTTATTCATTTATTCATCTTTGCATTTCTTGTGCTTTTTTATCTTCTTTCATTTCTAAAGAGCAGATGTCTGGGGCCCCTCTTCATATCTCCTGGAAGTCACATAAGGAGAAACAAAGTGACTCTTTAACCCCTGTGGGACCGTGGTGACCGACTATGACCTTTACCCTAGGTTTTACCCCTCGTCAACTTAACAAAAAACATTGTATATCCTTAGTGCATGTAAAATATATACAGTAAATCTGTGGTTAATATCATTATTTACGCCTTTGTTGCATGATAATATAGGCTGGCGTGGATGTCTGGGGGATTTGGATTTTATAATTTTTTTGTTTGTGTTATTTTGTTGTGTTGTTTTTTTTGTTTTGTTTTGAAAGTAAACGAAAAAGTTGAATGCTAAACGCATGACACTCGAGTCATTTGGGAATATATTTTTTTTCAGTCACATGAAAAAACATTTTTTTTCAGAACTAGCCTTATCTCTTTAAAGTATGTTTGTCCAGCTTTGTACTAAATGTGGGCAGAATGTTTGAAGGCCACATAGCTTTGAAACCTTGGTTGCAACACCATGACCCCTTTAGAAACCTATTTTATCTAAAGGAGAAAACTCCAGTTCTGTTTGTCAAACTATCTGCCCAGTCGGTTTATCTTGTAACAGAATTACAGCTCACAGACTATTGATTTTGTTAAATTAATGTCTAAAGAATGCTACTGAATTTAGACTAACAACCCTACTTGTTTTGTGTCACACAAAGTTGTGTATAAAGGCATTGTTTATGGCCTGATAGTAATAGACACGAAACACTTACTGAGAGCTACAGCTGGACTTCCAGTTTACTCGTAATAAAGATCACTTCTTCAATAATGCAAATATTGTCTGGGATAGGCCACATGTGCACATATATAAGCATTGTGTCTTTTCCCTTCCCAAAATTCCAAGAATAAGCATTATAAAAAGAACAACAGAATATTATGTTGACAAGTGACTGCATAGAATTCTATGGGTCATTGTCGTGTTAGTCAAGTTGAATGCATCTTACAGCGTTTGTCTATACCTCTACTTCTGTAGAAACATAGAATGTATGTAGTGGTTTACTATAGAGGCAGAATAATAGCAGGGAATGAATAGACACAATGAGATATTATTCTGTAAGAGCAGAGGAAGACTTCCATTGCAAAGCCTGTATGTTTACAGTTTAAGTAGGTTGTGAGGTACGCGGTCTTGTTTGGGGTGAACTTCGTTGATGAGGTGGCAGTGAGTGTCCTCTGCATGCTTGCATGTTCACCCTTCTTCGGTGTCATCAGAGCAATGTCGGATATGAGGATTCTGCAACCAGACTTTAGAATTCTACGTAGTCACATTAAGATTAGACTAGAAGCACTGAGAATCAGGGCCAAGCCTACAGTGTTCCGAGGCATATAGTCACGATTCAAGCGTGCTTGTCACTGCAGTGCCAATAAAATTGTCACGTAAGTGCATACATTGTTGTGAGTTAAGAACTATTCTTTAAAGAGAACCTGTAGTCCCCAAAATAATCTTTCTTGTTTTTTCGTGACTAAAAGTTCCCTGCCAGTACAGTGACCTTTGTCTACCCACTTTTTAGTCGAAAAGAGCGAGCTTAACATATTTTTACTGACCTCCAGCGCAAGTCGGCGTCGTTGCAGCACATGCTTTGCCTCCTTTTTTCTCAGCCATTGTGCTGACATCCACCGTCTTCTCGTCCAATTCAGTGCTTCTCATAGAGAAGCATTGTGAACGAGAAGCACATGCACCGCAAGCACCGTGCTCCCCTAATCAAATGCTCTCTATGAGAAGCATTGATTAAAGAACTAAGTCTGACTAGGTTATAGTGTAGGAAATGCCTCTAGTGGCTTTGAGTAAGAAAGACACTAGTGTTTAACCCTGCAATGTGAACATTGCTGTATTTCCAAAACGTCAATGTTTACTGTTGCGGGGCTAAAGTTACAGGGCCACTGCCCCCAGACACTTTATGGAGATGAAGTGGTCTGGGTGCCTATTGTGGTACTTGTATTATTTAGGTTTCACTGTGAGAGAATGTTTGGGTTTTTTTTGGACTTGTTATGAGGGGTCGTAGCTGACGTTCTCTCACAAGAGCTGAGTTAGATGGTCCCCTTTTTACCTGCGTGGGATAATATTAGGGCAATGCCTTGTGTTTTCCTATGTGGTATTAGAGCTTATGAGTGCCGTGAAACATTGGCAGCCTTTAGAGGGGAACTGTGAATGGAAAACACGTGTGGAATGTATTGTGGTAAAAAAAATGCAACATTGTTTTATGTTTTATATTTCCCATCATGCCTCTTATATACCAAAAAGACTGCTATTTTATGTAACAGGAAAGACATAAGAATAATCCAGGACGCAGTTAAATACTGACATTAGGTATAGTTTTCACTCTTTTTTTCAAAGGACTTTCCAGGTCCTCTGCTGGCAAGTCCAATAGAAGAAAACATTGTCCCAGCTATCAGTAGAAAGGTTTATTCTCAGTCAATATTTACTTAACAAACAGCAGGGGTAGTTGAGTTTGTGCAGAGGCATCATGTGCGCAAAAAGGTGAATGAATTCTCGGTAAAGGTACTTGAACTGTTTGTCTCCTTTCCTCATTTTCTTTTCTTTTTTTTTTCTTCCAATACCATGTGTTTGCTTTATCTTCTATTGGAAACACTTTCCCAAATAATTATATATTAAATTCTTACGTAAATTTTTGGTTAATGTGCCTTATAGAAATAGGAACTTAGCGGTTTTTTTTTTTATCTTATTAATATGTCATTTTCTTTATGAGACCGGATTATGACAAAAGTTATTTTTATTTTTGTACAAACCATATCCTTTTTTTATTTATTCCTGGCACGATCGAGCAAAACACCTGGCCTTTGTTTCTTCAGAATAACACCAAAAAAAAAGTGATATAAATTTGGGTAACCTCAGTACACCTGAAACCAGTTATCATTCCAAAAAAATAAAATCTAAATTTTTTTCCCAAAAGGATATTATTATTATTTTTTTGTTGTAATAATATTTCAAAAGTTACTTTGTAAGTTGATGGCTGCTAACAGTTCAAGACTGTCATTTGAAGGTGTTTTTTTTTCTTTATTGTTTTTATTTCTATTTTTCATGCACATTTGCTTTGTTTCACAATTTGAGTATTTTTGTTTCTTTCTTTCTTTTTTTTTTTTTTTTGTTTTGTTTCGTGAATCAGAGTTGTAAAACCCATCTGAAATATTCATGCAGAATTGTCTGAGAAGCAGTTTCTGTTTTATTTACTGCACAGAGGAACAGCCTCAGTGGATTAGTTCTACAATACCCATAACAAAAGCACGACAGCTGATGCATGTGATGTTAGGAGGTGACAAAACGGTTAAAGTATGCTGTTGGCTAAAGGCAAGCAGTCAGCAGATGCAGACAAAAGGATTTGTGACAAGAATAACTCTCTCTCCAAGCGGAGCAGTCAAGTATCCAAAATACCAATACCCTTTTCTCCTTGACATTGTCTTCTACTTACTGTCAGCATTTTACTGTCCTTTTATAGTAAAGAAAACTAGATCTCTAAACATTTCTAGGCCACACCAATTGATTATCAGAGACCCTACTCAGTATTCCAGCTGTTGTGTCTGCGCGTGAATTTACATGTAGGTGAGCCTGATAATATGGCAACATGTATGCAAATAGGTAACGTTGTTTGCTTGTGATATTAGTTTAACAAGTTGATTTTCTTGATGCACTTTTATCTTCTTAGAGTCTGCCTAAGCTGATAAGAACCAATGATATTTAGCACTGTCCTTAAAGGCAGGTTTATTGACTGAACTCAAACTTTCTTTAAATTAGTTGTGACTTCGGTTGGGTTGGAGAATTTTTCTAGATCAGCTATTTTGCCTCAATTTTTCCATTCGGATTTAATTTGCGTAAATTCAGAGTTTAGTCAATAACCTTATCTTTGTATTTCCTGCTCATTTAGAATTTGCTGATCTATACAGCCTTGATGTTTTATTTAGTGGGTGAGAAATCCACTTTAATGTAGGATATTTAAAGACCGGTTTGTTATGAGAGAATTAGCTCCAGAAGGGGTTAAAGGAACACAGGTAAATCATGCAAATGGGCCTTAGAAATGTCTGGCTGGAACCTTTGTTGCTCAGCAATGAAATGGTTAATTAAATGGCTTTTGTCAGAAAGAGATTGGTAAGAATTTGTGATATATATTGTGGTAAAGTGTTTTAAGAACAGAGGTTGTCATGGCTCCTTTTAGGAAATGCGTGGGGAAGGAAAATTAAAATACAACAGGGAAAAAGTTACAAGTTAAAACTTTTAATGTGATCACGAGCAAAGGTATTCACGAAACTGGGGAGAATTGGCAAAGGGATTGCCAATTGTAGGCCAAAATAACTGAATTTAAAAAAACATTCTCCAATTTAGCTATTTTTCTAACTCATTTGTGACCTAAAATATAATCTGTTGTTGTTTCTCCACAATTCTTTGTTTAGTGAATAAATCCCAGTAATAGAAACGATGAAGAATTGCTACGTGCAATATTAGCATCCTTCATTATTTATTCCTGCACTCTTTGCTTATCAAACGTGAGCCGGACATTATAGGCATCTCATTTAATATGACTTACAAATCATGATAACAAATTATATTGGCATAAACATGTTTGGAATGTTTAACCACGTTATTGCCGGCAAATTGGGAACTGAGATGGATGGGTTTTCAGCACCAAGTGGGTTAAGTAAGCTCTTCTCAATTGGGAAGTCGGCCTGTGACCTGTTAGAAGATAATGCCTCCAGCAAAAGGCTTAGTGGATCTAAAAAAGATAATATCAAAACCTGTCTAAACAATGGCTGCGTTATTTGATAATACCAGAGTGTGGGCTAGCTGACGGCAAACAAACATGCATTTATTTTACAAGTGTTCAAAATGAGCTTGCTCTTCTTCAGAAAATAAGAGAGGCTGTCTTCTGTTTAACCTTTGTAATACCCCGTCCATTCTCTGTGACATTCAGTCAGCTGCCAAGAGTGCTTGGCAAAGCGGGGCCAGCGAGCGCGGTTCCAGTGACCGCTAACCTTGGTATGTCCTGACACTTATGATGAGTATCTGCAACACACAGAAGGCAGGCAGGCTGCTATGTCAGGCTTTTATTATGTACTGCAGATGCTGGGGACAGTCAGTTTAATAAAACAAATCAGCCTTGAAGGTAAAGCAAGTGAGGAGAGAGGAAAATCTTTGTTGCATGATTCAAATAATGCAAAAAAATTGGAATTATAAATTAATCATCCCTGGAGAGAGCTAAATACTTGGACTCATTCACGTTCTAGGTTTTTATTTTTTCTTTGACATTCCCTACCATAAATAAATAAATAAAATAATTACTTCCCCAGAATTGCAAGGGTACAATGAAAACCAGCGTAATCTGAATTTGCCTTTCCTGGTTATCATTGTGTTGTGCTGTTGTGGCTATTGCACCCTTATATTTATAGCATGTTTTCTTACATCAAAGTTCTATTTCAACTAAAGATGCCAAACTGTTCTGTGTGTTCCTAAATTAGCTAGTGTGTTATGGACATTTTCAGGTGTTTTAGAATGAAACGTCGTATTTCTTTCACTGTATACGTTATCTGTAAGAGATACTTTGTCTTTAAGAGATTTTGTAAACTGACAAGTTGTTAGAATTGGAAAATATTGTTTCTCATAAAATTATTATTATTGCCATTTATATAGCACCAACAGATTCCGTCACGCTTTACAATATTATGAGGGGGGGGATTTAACTATAAATAGGACAATTACCATAGACCTTACAGGAACGATAGGTTGAGAAGGGCCCTGCTCAAACAAGCTTACAGTCTATAGGAAGTGGGGTATATAACACTTTAGGACAGGAAATAGCAATCAAATAAGGTGGGAGTGAAGCAGAGCTGGAGGAGAGAGTAAAGGGCTGCCCTTTAGGAGAGAGCAAGAGACAGGTATGTGAGGAAGAGGTTACTCTGGGAGGCCATAAGCTTTCCTAAAGAGATGGGTTTTAAGGCCCTTCTTAAACGATTGAAGACTAAGAGAGAGTATGATGGCAGTAGGCAGGCTATTCCATAAGAAGGGAGCTGTCCTGCAACCGTGAGTTGGCCGTACGGCCGTTTACTTAAAAAAATGACTTCTTGCCCAGATACCTAAAGAAGATGTTTAGACTTTAAGACGTCATTTTGTCCTAGGTTAACGTGACACCAAGTCAGGGACTTGTATACGTCATGTTCAACCTTACTTTTTAGTCCAAGCAAAGTTTAAGATGTCTAGGTCATGACAACAGACTGATCAAGATGTTTTTCTTGAAACGAGGCTATGCCATTTAATGGTCACTTTCTCATCTCTTTGCCAAGCTAAGGTAGATTAGGTTTGTTTTTCTGTTTTCCTAACATGATTTAATTGAAGATCCGGGGTATAAATATGTGTACTTAGAGACAGAGGTGAGAATTTTGGAAGCAGAGATGCTGCTGCATTTTACAAGACCGAGAGGTTGATTTGTTCATGAAGAGGGTATGTTATTCAATTTTACTGATATTGCAAGCATATACTTTGCAATTGCAAACTCTGCAGTATATTATTATAATGGATTACGAAATGTTTTTATATGTCTATATTTCTATATATTCAATGAAATTTGTTAAAAGACAAAACATTATGGCTTCCAAAAACAATCCCTATGTTTAAAGGGACACTATAGTCACCAACTTTAGCTTAATGAAACCGTTTTGGTGTATAGAACATGCCCCTGCATTCTCACTGCTCAATTCTCTGCCATATAGGAGTTAAATCACTTTGTTTTTGAATCCTAGTCACACCTCCCTGCATGTGACTTGCACAGCCTTCCTAAACACTTCCTGTAAAGAGTAATCTACAGTTTATCCTTCCTTTATTGCAAGTTCTGTTTAATTTAGATTTTCTTATCCCCAGCTATGTTAATAGCTTGCTAGACCCTGCAAGAGCCTCTTTTATGTGATTAAAGCTCAATTTACAGAGAAAGAGATACAATTGTTTATGGTAAATTACATCTAATTGAAAGTGAAACCAGTTTTTGTCATGCACGCTGTGTCAATCAGAGCCAGGGGAGGTGTGACAAGGGCTGCATAAACAGAAACAAAGTAATTTAACTCCTAAATGGCAGAAAATTGAGCAGTAAAACCTGAGAGGCATGATCTATACACATAAACTGCTTCATTAAGCTAAAGTTGTTTAGGTGACTATAGTGTTCCTTTAATTGTATTCTCAATTATTTATATATTTTAAAAAGAGAACCTCTTACCAACTATGTGATATTATTACTAATGATATCTGTATGGCCAGCCCTGCTAAATTCTATGTATTAATAGTTTATAGTGGTAATTAGGGGTACGAGCGGTTACACTAGTACTGTAACTTAGCTCCTTTCTTGCCAAAGTGAGTGAAAAATAAACAGTCTTATTCACTAAAGGGAGAATTCAAAGTTATTTTCAAATGTATGGTTAAAATAGCCAAACAGGAAACATTCTCTAAGTCAGCTGTGCTTACAATTCGGCTACTCTGACCTTACATTTCAAATTCAGTTTGAATTCCCACTTTAGTAAATAAGCCTGATAGAGTTCATTCATTTTTTTTTTTTTAATGGATATATTTTGGTCAATATAAGTGAGTTGAAAAAAATCTCCAGTTCACGCTAGTTTGAGATAATTTTTCAGCTCAAGATTTGCAACTTGGTTCTAAATGTGCCACAAATCACTATTTAGTTAATAAACACTGTAGACGAGAGTGAGCAACTTGTAAAGTCATCTTGACCTGCAATACAACTCCCATCATCCTCTGGGTAGGAATAATTGATGTTGCTAGTCCCTGGCAGCTTTAGGTGTCATAGGTTGTTAATTTGTGCTTTGAGACATCACTGGGAAGCTTCTTCGGCACTCCAGATGTTGTGAACTACATCTCCCACAATCCTCTTACAGCCATAATGCTGGAAAGGCATCAGGGGAGATTAAGTCCAAAAAATCTGGAGTGCTGAACGTTGCCTACCCCTGCTGTAGGGTACAATGTCATACAAAAGCTATTTGGCTGTTTTAGATCATGCAATCAATATTAAGCTTTAAGATGGACCTGGGATTGCAGGACGTACCGTTTGGCGTTTTTGCAGACCACAGCTGCCTTTGGGGTGATTGTTTTCTTAAAACCCCCAGGCATACAGACCAGAAAATGCACATGAACAACAACATTGCGCTCATGTTAAATATTCATATTTAATAGCCCTTCATAAACAATTCCCTGATGCTCGGAACATTTCTAAAGTCCAAGTACTCGTCACATAATTACATACATAACAATCTGTGTGTGAAAAAATAATCACACCGCCGTAAATGCCTAATCAAAGAGAACAACAACTCTATTCCGATTAAAAGAGCCTTAGTTCAGGGTTTCTCTCTGACAAACATTAGAAAGGTGATCTTTTATCTGTACTCGTCTGAAACCCTGAAAACGAAATTCTAACAGAAATCAGATCTTTTACAGTTTTAACTTCCTTCCCTACTCCTTTTTTCTCCGTTTTCAAAGATGAACATATGTCATTAAATATCTCTATAAATAGTTACTTTAAACGCATATGACAATAGATGTCTGCCATAATTAGAATATGCAGGTGTCTGGTAAGCCCTCTTCTTGCTAGGGAGAACAGTTTCAATCCTCTTTGAAGATTCATGGACTTGAAACTAAAAACTTTATTAATGCCATTGTCTCCTTGTATCAGCAGGTTCCGGAGAGATTCTTGGAAGTGGCTCAGATCACATTACGAGAGTTTTTCAATGCCATTATCGCAGGCAAAGATGTTGATCCTTCCTGGAAGAAGGCCATATACAAGGTCATCTGCAAGTTGGACAGCGAAGTCCCTGAAATCTTTCGATCCCCAAACTGCCTACAGGAGCTACTTCACGAGTAGACGATACAATTGCTGGATCTGAATGTACAAAACTGACATTTGCCCCTTAAATGCCCCAAATCTGTGAGTGTGCGTGATTTAAACTGTACATCCATGTGTATACATATATGCTATGCACATGTGTTATTCTGGAACCTCACATATTTATTTTATGTTCTTTACCCATTCTTACAAGAGAATAGCATTACTGCATCAGCTTCCACTAAAATGCCTACTGAATGCCCTAAAGTCACAAACCACGAATGGAGAAGTGTTTTTCAGGGTGCGGAGGGTATAACGTGTACAGAATTATTAGGGCATTTTTCAATGTTATGTGATGGAGAACAGAGTGACCTTTGTACTTTTACTTGTGTTCCACTGCTTTCCTAATAATCATTTCATTAAAACCACTTGATTTATTTATAAAATGTAACGAGCTACGAACTCCCAAGCACTTCTGAGTAATTCACATTTCCTCTGCAACTTAATGTGCCCTAAATATACCAACAACAAAACACATTGGTGCGCATGTAGTACAATTCAAATAATTCTGAGTGCCCAGTTGCTATGATTTTATGGAGAGAAAAAAATAGTGTCTGTTTAACCCCTTAAGGACCAAACTTCTGGAATAAAAGGGAATCATGACATGTCACACATGTCATGTGTCCTTAAGGGGTTAAAGATACTTTTTTTTAAAGAAAATCCTTAAAAATGGTAGAATGCTCGAATGCCCAAACACTTAGGATAGACAACACCTTGTGGTGAGTTTGCTATCTTCAAATTAACCCTTTGAGTTTTGAGTTTGGTGTGAAACATGAATGCCGCAATCATTTGGCATTGAAACTGTTAAATAAGCCAAAATGTCTATCCTGGACGGCATGCAAGCATTATAGAAAAGGTTAACTTGTTTCAGTAAATGGCACAACTCATAGTTTATAGTGGATATAGCTCAACAGTTAAATATTTGTGAAATCAAGCACAGATAATGTGTATATACATATATATATGTGTATACATATTTTTTTGCCTTTCCATTCTACAAAGATCAGTTTTCAAACATACTCTTTGTAGTTAATTCTAACAGTGGGGGGAAAAAAAGCACAGAACAGGAAGATTTCCCATGTAGGAATATTAAATGCCAGTTAGTTCGAACTGGAACATCAGTCTGTTTGAGATTAAGGTTGCGCAAAAACTGATGCATCCTTCCAGCACAAGAACAGATATTGCACACAAAAAAAAGAAAGACTAACCCTTTCAGTGCCAGGGAGAACTTGTACTGTGCACTGTAGGTCACTACATCTCTGGAACCTGTTTTCATTTTTAAACTGAAGGAGGACTTATTTTGCTGCTAGCCCCTGGAGCAGTACTGGGGGTGTATAGAAAATTGTTTATAGTTGTTTCTATGCTCATAGAAAATCCTATTTAGGTAAACCATTAGAATCAAAGAATGTGGGTTCCCATTATTTGATCAGCGAGCCTCTAGAATTGCTGGCACTGGTTGAACGATTTTGTAAAAGACCATCTTGTTATGTTGTTATTATTACAACATACCGCAAAAGGATATTATTTTAATGTTTGTGATGAGTAGCCTAACACCCTATATGTGCGTGAACTACATTTATCCACTTTAAAAGCTGGTTCGGTGTAATGGGAAGTGCAGTTCACAATCATCACAATCATACTGGGTGCTATGGTTAGATATCACTGATTTATACACATATATATATATATAGGGTTTTTTTTTTTGTTTGGTTTGTTTTGTATTCAGAACTGTAGATGTGTTATGACACTACACAGTTTAAGTCAAATATGTTCAGCGATATTAAAGTGTATTCACTAAACTGGCAATTGCCGAGTATTAATAAGGAAAATCCAAATTTAAGATAAGAATTTGAGCTTCAGAAATAGTTGACTTTTTTTTCTGAAGTTGTTATAAAATGTGAAGTTACCATGTAAATTCTCTTGAACTCCAAGTTTAGTGAATAAATCCTTGTTATATTAACACGTAAAGACCAGCTTTAATTCTTTCCAGGTCCTCAACAGCTCTTAGTTATTTGATTTTGTAGCTCTTAAAACACTACTTTATATATATAGACCATTACTTGACATGTTGACTGTTTTCCTTGAGTGACATAAAATGTTTCCCCGAAATAGAAGCAGTTTTTAATATTAATCACTACATCACATCCATCATCTGTATGGATTATTAAGTGGGGGGGAAATATTTCTATTTGTTATTAAAACAAGTGCCCTAGATTGCGTTATACTGCATATTACATTTGAGAAAACCTTAAGGTGTGTTGGACTATACAAAGTGCATTTGGGGTGTGTGTGTGTGTATATATATATATATATATGCATATGGTAATTTCATAAGAAACTCTGTAAGGTATGGCTGAATCGTGTGAATACAATGTTTCAGCAGATCTTGTAAAATTTGCTAGTTTTATATTATAGCACAATACAATATTTCAGAAAAAAATAGATTTTTTTTTTTTTTAAAGAAAAACCTTATTAAAGAGTAAACAGTTCTATTTCAAATACATGCATTTCTGTATTGCATTTTGCAACAAAGATTAATAAAAAAAAAAGTTTAGTGTACAAATGTCAAGTTTAATTCTATAAATCGTAGCACCTCTCCAAAGTATCCTATTCACTACTTTGGGGCCAAATCACTGAATTGGAAATCATTTTCTACTGAACAGATTCTCAACAGATTTTTTTTTTATTTTTATTATTACTATTATTATTTTTTTTTTCCAGCTATAGAGTTTGGGTCTAATTTGAGTTTTGACTGACTGTTTATAGGGCAGACCCCTCTGTGTGACAATGTGAATATTAAAGTATATCAGCAACTAATTAGCCAGGGCTTAGATAGTTAATCACAATAAGACACTGAAAAATCAATAACATAGATTTGTTTTTTCAGATCATCTAAAAAAAAAAAGTCATAATCTGCATCAATTTATATATCTCCTGTGAACTCCTTAAAATCTGCAATGCCAAATTTCGGCGTTACTTTCACCATTTGTGTTAAAAAAAAAAAAAAAGTTGTCAGTTTTCCCTTCGTTAATACCTTATCATCTTGGTTCCTTTGGTAGCAAACGTGTCAAGGATGTTATCACAACTAATGCTAGATAAACCAGCACAACTTTAAGTTTACAGTCCTCTAAACTAAGCAAAAAATAAAACAAATTACCAACAATTCATTGTCTGCAATATTCAATCTAGAGATATTATTTATAACATAAATTATTGATATTTGATCAGATGTTAACACAAGGATCACCCTGCTTGTACCCAAGTGATGTGGTATCGAGGCTGAAGATGCAGTTCTATCACGAGCATAAAACAATCTAATGCAAGTTAAGCAGCTGCTATGTTTTATTCTTAGCTTTTTTTAGCATCTAACTATTTTATTTTAATGCACTGCTGCACTCCAGCCTCTTGCTTTTTTTTTTTCTTAATGAGAAGCCGTAGTAAGAAATGTTTTGCCATATAATCACTATCAACGCAAATTTTAAAAACAGTTAGACTGAAAGCAGTTGGCTCAGAGAATATTTCTAAAATAGCTATGTGTGTCTAAAATCTTCAATTCACTTTGAATTCTTAGCAGTTCACCCTGTCAGTTTCTGTGACTTAAAGAGAGCTAGTTCTGCTGTTTATTAATAGTTACATTGTATCTAAATTTAGTTTAGTTGTTTATTTTCAGTGGTGGAAACCTACAGTTAACGTAAGATGTAGTCCTATCCAACTGTAACTTAAACTAATTCTTAGTTCCCTGATTTATGGTATGTGGAACATATATCTTAAAGGGACACTGTAGACACCATAACCATTTCATCTGATTGGATTGGTTATAGTACCCTGCGTCCCCTGGCACTATCCCTCCATTCAGGGGTAATCCATTTTCAAGTAGTTCAACACTGAATGGGGCTCCATAGCCTCTCACAACTCTACACCCACTGTAGTTGTGGCTAAAGCAGAGATGACACACTTCCTTCTAGGCCACCTATTTATACCCAAATGGGCACTATGATAGGCTGGAGCACTTATGTGACACTCTCAGCCAATCACAGATGCCCATTGCTGCCGAGGCTAATGCTTCCCCAATCTGATAGGAACTCTCGTATAGCATTCAAATATTAAAAACGCTTTAACGCTGCATGGACAGATGGTGCCAGAGGACGCCAGACGCTTCTATAAGATTAAGCAATTACAGAGCCTACAGTGTTCCTTTAACTGTAGAAAGTAACTTGCCGTTTACCTATGGTTTTATTTTAATTGTACGTTTTCTGTCACTGCCTGCTGTGGTAGCCACTGGGAATAGCTCCATAATATCTAAGTCGTGTCTTTTTTTTCAAAGGTTTAATTTACTAATTCAGGGGAAGACAACCTTAGGCACTCCAGAAGTTGTAGACTACGTGTCCACTGATGCTGATGGAGCATTATGGATGTAAGACCATTATGGTATATGTAGTTCACAACATCTGCAGTGCCAAAGGTTGCCTACCCCTGTACTAAAGAGTGAGTTCTAAAGAATTGCCAGGAATTGTAGGCCGAAATATTAAAACTGAAAACATGGATAATTTTTCCAGTAGCTATTTTGAGATAAAATTTTAGATTTATTTTGAGTTCTTGGCAGTTCACAATTGAGCAAAATAATCTTGTGTGAGAGGGTGAATAGAGACCCCTTACGATATGTGACATCATTTCAAGGTGTTGCGGAATATGTCAGTGATCAATTTGATTGTTGTAATGTCTATTTAATAAGCCATTATGAAATCCCGAATTGTGGGTTAAGCAACTTTATACAGGATATACTTGCAACTGAAAGAGTGTGTCAGGAGTTGTAGGAGTTGAATTGTCACCCCATGTGGAAAGGATAAAGATAGCCTAACACATCCGTTTCAATGTCTGGTCTATTTTGTATGTAGTGTAGCGTAAAGAAAACTAGTTTAAAAAAAAATAAATAAATCAGAGATTAAGATTATTTTATTAAGAAAATTCATAGATTGAGAGTTAAATTTTAAACGGAAGCACTTTAACACAATCATTGCACACTATTAGTGTACAAAAGTTAATCACTCGAAGGCTTTTAGTAACAATGAACGACTGATACATTATTACAAACCAACCTTTAAATATTCTATAGGAAAATGGAATGTCCCACTCAATAAAAAAAAAAAAAATGCAGGGCTGTATAGAGTTGTAATGGCAAAATAATCAGGACGCAATTAAATAAGATCATAGATTCATTAGTGACTAAATAGTAATGATTTATGTGGTGTGCTGTGGTATATGTTATCCGGTAAAGGTATCCCCTGTTCCCTTAAGGACACAACTTTTGGAATAAAATGGAATTGTGGCGGAATATTTCCGTCATATGTTCTTAAGGGGTTAATAATATTATCACTTCCCATTTTGACTTTGACGAGTGAAAAGGTATCTATGTCACTCCAGAGCTAACCTGATCTTTATTATTTCACTTCATTTACGACAAATTTTGCTGAGGGATACAAATGTATGCAAGTTATTATTGTCAGCAGAGTGCCTTAAAAAAAAAAACCTGCTGACTTTATATTATCCCGGATGATTCTGTGATGCCCTGTCATTATTTTCTATGGCTGGCAGTGGATGTACACTTTAGTAACACAAAATCACAGTATATAGAGATAATTGTTATTATTCTGTTAAAGGGGGACTCTAGGCACCATAACCACTTTATCACATTGGTGTTAGGACACTCCAACCACTTCAATTACATAAAGTGTTAATGGTGCCTAGAGTCTTCTCTTGAGCAAGGAAACGTGTATTTTTAACGGTGCCTGCAGAGCCAGATTAATTGTTCAGTTAGTCACTGGAGACACAGACAAGGCTTGCTTTATCAGTACTGCTCAGTTATTGCAGACAGGAAGTGATGTAATAGTTACCTCGTCTTGTGAAAAATTAATCACCAAGACTTTAGCCTTGGCAATTAATGATTTACTAACAATTTACTTAACCTCTTAAAAACTCCATAGCTGGAAATAGCAGCCATTGCCCCTATCTTTGTGGTGCTTTACTGCTTAAACAAAAAAATACAACAAAACATTAGATAGCTATGGCATTCTCAACAAAAACTTTGAAAGATGACATTGTATCTCTCTATATGAACTGTAACTCTTAGACTGTTCTCATGAAAAGTTAAAATGAGGCATAATAACAGCAGTTAAATGTGTGTCTACCTTATTTAATGGTGAGTTCACAAAACTGTGATTTGTAGTGAGCTTACAAATAGCGATCTCTGACTTTTAGCCTATAATGTAAAATTCAGGCTGAATACCTGACAATTCGTACTATAATGAATAAGTTGACAATCTAAGAACTTTGCGTGTGATATAATAAATTCAGGTTAGATCACATGTCAATAACTGCTTTACATTATGAATATGTTCAGGTTCACAAAGTGATATGTCCCATTAAGTGCTCTGAGCCCAATGCTTACTCATGAATTATTAATAAATTTTCAACATTATATATACATTGGTGTAACATAAAATAGCTTCTTTGCAGCTAAATACAGTACTAACTTTTTTATCATACAGTCAATCTCTAATACTTTAATATTTAACACATATTTTACTCATCAGTATCCACCAGTACTTTTGAATATGTAGACCTATAGATAACCAAGAATGTCATATTTTTAAATAGCTATGGTTTCCATAGTTACGTGCCTATAGATAACACCAGCAGAACCCCTTTAAAAATACTTAATGCCCCTTCCATTTGCAGTTCTTTGTGTGCCTAATGGGGCCTACCATGTCATCTTATGGACTTCAGTTTGTTCAGCTACAATAAACACTCAAGTTTTTTCTGGCTGTTTGGTATATAGCTCTGCATATGTTGTGTCTTTTTATTTATATAGATAGGTAGTTTTTTGTTTTTTTTAAACTAGAGACAATTTTTTAAATAGTCTGAAAGTGGACCTTTATACTACCCTTTGCTATGGACAACAGTCACGTTTCCAACCATCAGGGAGCGACTGTATTGCAATTCTAATTTTTACATTTTTTCATATTTGAAGGACGTAGAACAATTGCAATAGTGCTAATGCAGTGTATACACGTGTATTTTAATATACATATATGTATACAAACAAGGTTGGATAAATCATGTTAGGAAGGCCATAAATCGTACTCTATCTGGGTTTTATTCTCTAAACAATGAGCTGTGGAAGATGATAACCTGTGAATTGGATCAAAAAACACTTTCAGGTGCGATAATTTAGCAAAATAGTGGTAAAGTCAGTTTAGTAAATAAACCCCTGGAATTTTCTTATGGATAAACTATTTTCTGTCTTTCATAAATATGTATATGTGTATATTCACTGCCACACACATACATCTTTCTGTACTTGTGTGTGCACATAACTTTAGTAAACACTAAAAAAACTATTTAAGACGTATTACAATTGTTAAAAGAAAAATAATTCAAAACTGCTGTGCATTTCATTGTTACTGTATCTTCAGCTGTGTATAGAGATATATTCCCAAGTATTGGTGAATATGTAAAAAAAAAATAAAGAATTTAGAATGTTATTATTTAAAGGAAGTGTTTACCCCTGAATTCTCGAGGTTTTTATTTAATTTTTAAAAAGATTTTGGTTGATATACCTGGTGTGTGGATGGGTATACAAAATAGAGGGGAACTTTTATAAAGCAATGTAAATATTTGATCATGTAGTTTAAAAAGTGAATTGGTAATAAATACATAAAAAAAATTGTTAAGTTTGTATAAAATTAAATGGCAAGTAAATGCAGAACTGTATAAATGCGTCATTGAGAATGCTGCATTTTACATTTTGAAAAGCAACACATTCAACGTGCATAAATAGCAAGTGTACAATTACGTTTTTCTGTGTACATAGAGAAATATAAGTTAAATGTTTTATATGGTATAGAGTAATTCATTTGGGGACCTGTACAGACTCTGCTGATTTTTTCTTACAGGCTCCTCAGATAACCAAGCAGTTATAAAAAAAGAAAAAGAAAAAAAAAAAAAAGAAAGAAAGAAAAAAAAATGATAATTTGATAAAAATAAAAAAAAGATTCTCACCAGCATTAATAAATACATTAAACAGAAAGAGTTTTATTAAGCTCTCAAAAAAAGCTATCCATGAATAGATGACTTTAAAAACCTATTTGATACATGTATAATATGTTCTATATATAAAATTCATTGTGAGCCTATTGCCTATATGTTTTCTTTCTGCTCTCAGATGTATATTTAAATTTCTCCGTTGGACATTGTTTTCAAAAAGCTCCCCTGAAATTAAACTAACTGCATTTTTTTTTTTTTTTTTTTTTTAAGAAGCAGTTGTTTTATTGCACTTAACATAATCTCATGTGATTTTTTTTTTTTTCCCAATGAAATGCCTGGTTGTAAACTGGAGTGCCTCCGCAAAAAGGAGATATTAGACAATTGTGTGCATGGTTGAAGTTTAACCCTTTCACTGCACTTATTTACCAATGCATTAGAGCTGTGGTCTCGAACATTTTGGGAATCCAAAAATAAATTGGATCCCTGAGGGCCTGTACCCCACTCTGTACCTTTTTCAAAAACTAGCAGTTCGAAGACGAACACACACTACAAGGTTTATTTACTTAAACTGGAACTGTTTAAAATATATATATATATATGTTTTTAGGCAAAAGTAAGTGAAATTAAAGAAAATTGAGATTTTGGCCTAAAATTTAGAATTCTCTTGTCAGTTCGCCTAAAATTCACTGTTTAGCATATAGACGTCAATTCTGTTACACTGTATCATCCTCAGGAATACCTGGAGCAATTAAAGGACCAGAGGTGGACAGCAGTCCATAGAGTATCTAAGAGCATTCTTGCAGTAAAAGAGTTAAAACAAAACCATCGGAGATCCTTTCTGGTACATTCATCACAGCAACTAATATCTTAGCCAAAACTGCCGCAATAAAGCATTGGTTTAGGAGTACTGTATATTTTGCATAAGAAGACCACATTAACCCTTTGAGATCCATTGGTTGTGCTTGTTGTTTGCTATTAAAAAAAGAAGTTAAAAAAAACAAACAAAACCTGATATTACTTAAGTGTGTGAAAGGTTGAGAAGCAAATGATTTTTTTTTTTAGGAGTCTTTATATGTGTGTAAATAAATATAAAATTGTGATGGAACACTGCCTTTATATTATTTAGCAATATATTGTAAATAGCATTGATATGCTCTTTTTTTTGTAATGAAAACCATTTTAATTTTCAGATAGTATAAAAATGAATGAAGTTTTTATTTTCCTTATTTTTTTTTTTTTAGTTAGAGGCAATTTCAAATGTGGATTTTTTTTTTTTTGTCAATTGTTCTAAAGACTTTGCATAATTTATTGTTTTAATTTATCCTAATTTATTTGATGAAAGGTGTACATTTTTTTTTTGTATTGCCAAGGATGTACTGTAATTAATTTGATTATATGATTAAAGAATTGAATTCCTGCTCCGGACAAAACAAGCAAAAAAAAAATAAAAATGAAAAAAAGGTGCCGCGGACAATTGATTTCCAAATTTGTTGCTTGGCAGCTACTAAATAAAAAAAAAAAGCAGGTGGGGTGGGTTATATGGGGAATTGGGGACTTTATTAGTGTGTTTTAAGCTTTTTGTATAATCTCCAGACTTTTACCTTTTTCGCTTTGTACCACTTAAGAAATTCAGTAGTTCAATTGCCTTGTGTGCCTTCCATATTCTCTAAACTGAATGTATGTGCAGTATATATGCAAGCTTGTGCAAAATAAAATATAAATTACAAGCTCATTGCTTCGTTTGCTTTCCTTTAAACATATTAAAATAAAGCATGTCCGTTTGTGAATATGTTGTTGCGCTCGGGTGTGTGCAAGTCACCATGGGAACAATGACATACTCAGCAATCATTGGCTCTCCCGATACCTACACACGTTTGGTTGGTAAGAGTTTTCAAGGGATTTCTCTTGCTTTAGAAATGTGTGTATTTCAAATGCTAGAGTGTTATAACGTCTATTTGTATTTTGATTATTGACCCCCCAAGTAATAAAAAAAAAAAGAAGAGTTACTCACCTCCCTCGGTGTGCCAGTCTTGCCACGGTTGCCCCACCTCTGCCAGCTGAGATCATCATTACTGATGATCTCAGTCAATCCAATGCTACCTCATAAGGAAGCATTGGGGGCTACCGTGCATGTGCAACAGTCACAGTGCAGCGACCAATCAGCATCTCCTCATAGAGAAGCATTGAGTCAATGCATCTCTATGGTGAGCGTTCATTGCCTTTCATGGAGAGTTTGGAGACGCTGAACGTCAGTCCTGAAATATTTCCAGGACCAAGAAGACTCTCTAGTGGTAGCCCGAGTGATAGTCACTAGAGGTAGCGTTAGACAGCAATGTAAACACTGCCTTTTCTTAGAAAAGGCATTTTTGTACAGTTCTGAATCTGCGGGCACTATCTCTTTGCCCAGAACCATTACATTAGCCTCATCACCATGTTAAAATATCGCAATTTGTAACAATTTAAATGTTTAAAGGGACACTATAGTCACCAGAACAACTACAGCTTATTGAATTTGTTCTGGTGAGAAGAGTCATTACCTTCAGGCTTTTTGCTGTAAACACTGTCTTTTCAGAGAAAATGCAGTGTTTACATTACAGCCTAGTGATAACTTCACTGGCCACTGCTCAGATGGCTGTTAGAGATCCTTCCTGGGTCATGGCTGCCTAAAATGCATCCAAACATTCAGTATCTCCTCCCTCTGCATGCAGACACTTAACTTTCCTCATAGGAGATGCTGATTGGCCTGGGCTGTGTTTGAATCATGCTGTCTCTGCCCCTGATTTGCCTCTTTGTCAGTCTCAGCCAATCCTATGGGGAAGCAATGTGATTGGATCAGGCTATCACTTACGATGATGTCAGCAGACTGCTTGTTTTTTTCTAACAGCATGCAGATCTACAGCTTCAGGCTTGAATACAGTAAGATTTCTATATTTAGGGAGGCAAGAGGGGCTCAGGGTGGCTAGAAGGTGGTTTTAACACTATAGGGTCAGGAATACATGTTTGTGTTCCTGACCCTATAGTGATCCTTTAAATAAACATTTCACTTCTTATGGTTGCCAGAAAGAATTTATTACAGATTTGGCAAGTTTTATTTCATGAACATTGAAAGCATAGGTAACTTGCTTGGATTTAATACTGTAACCTTGGGAGTTACTAACAGATCTCTACAGCTTACATGTCAGCCTGCGGACTAATACTATTAGGTACCATTCACAATTCCAGTTATTATTTAGAATCTAAAATTCTCTATCTGTTATTCTTAGATAAATGTAAGAGTTATCCAAAGTAGAATTGTCCAAAGCAAGTCCAACAGGGAAACTGACAAATCCAACAGAGAAGCTAAAAAAAAAACCAATTCTTTCAATGATGACGGAATAAAAATCACTTTAAAAAGATTTCCTGGCATTGCCAAATTACTATAATGTAATTGCTAACTTCGCTGGGACTAGCAGCTATACCAAGACTTGATACCCATCATGGATACCTGGAAGGATAGCATAGTGTGCCACTCTACATTGTGTTCTTCCTTGGCAGAATGTGGCACTGTTTAGTTCTGTCAATTTTGGTGTGGTTACGCTCTCCGGTGATATCTCATTCAGCCTGAGTGTGAGTGAAATATCTCCATATATGACTGGCCTCCCATTTTTTCCTATGGACAGACATTGCGTCACATGGAAAGTTTTGCCAAAAAAATTAACGTGAGCCACTCAAGAAATGCACTACACATAAATCACACATACACCTGGCCATGCACTTTTAGTAATGAACATAAAGTACTCTGGAATCAGCCCCGTATAACAAAACTGTACTCTACTGTAATATGAAAAGGGGTTTGCACTATTTTATTATTTGCTTGCTATTAAAACTGTGTCCTTATGCGATAAAAGAAATCTTCATAAAATAAAAAAATTGATGAGGACACAACATCTGTGAGGCGAAGATCATTCAGAAACAGAGTAAGGCTGTGATTTGAAATAAGAAAATGCAGTTTATAGCATCTCATGACGTTTACGACGCTGCCGTCCATATAAATAATCCTGAAAAAATTTCAATTTGTGTACTAAAATGTGCCCAATATATCACACAGTGTACAGATAAATACACATAGCATATTTAGTGACAATTGCATCTATTTTTCTTTTCTGCAACTTTTATTTTCTAATTAATTAATTTAATTTTTGCAATTTATATAGCGCCAACAGATTCCGTAGCGCTTTACAATATTATGAGAGGGGGATTTAACTATAAATAGGACAATTACAAATAAACTTACAGGAACAATAGGTTGAAGAGGACCCTGCTCAAACGAGCTTACATTCTATAGGAGGTGGGGTGTAAAACACATTAGGACAGGAAAATAAAATATACAAAAAAATATAATTTTCAAAGCAATAATTAGCATTTTTTTAAGTAACCATTTAAGGGCCCCTGGGAAGCATTCCCTAAAATTAAGTCATATATACTAATAGTTTTATTCAAACAATTTATTCAGATTTTTTTTCTCCGAATAAAGCAGAGTTCTCTTTTCATTTGCAAACATAATTATACGGTTACAGTCAGACACATATAATTACATATATTGGTACGAAAGAAGTAGTTAAACCTGCCCTTTGGTCTCATGTTTATTACATTCATACAACATGCTCTACAAGATGGTTTAAAGACTTGCACTCTAAAGTGACTGGCAAAAGTATGAAATGACAGAATATATACCGACTATTGAGCTGGATAATAATGTTTATCCTCCAGGACATATTTTAAAAAGGTTCCTCCTTATTTTAGAAATAGCTTGCAAATGTAGAAAGATTCCATCTCTGTTTGTTGGGTGCAATATGCAGGGGCTGTAAACGTGAAGAAATCTATAACTGATGTAATTGGTAGTTTAAAAGGACACTATAGGCACCCAAACCGCTTCAGCACATTGAAGTGGTTTGGGTGCAGTGTCCCTATTGCCCAAAGTCCTGCCATGTAAAACACTGCAGTTTTATAGAAATGGCAATGTTTACATTGCAGCGCTTAGACAGCCTCTAGTGGCTGTCTTCCAGACTTTAGGTCACCTAGCACGTAGGACGTTCTTACACTCCGCATGAGGACATCCACCATCAGTTAGATCCCTATGTGAAAGCATTGGCTCAACTCTTTCATATGGGGAGGGCCTAATGCACTCACGGCACTCACCACGCATGCGCTTTAGCCCCCCCCCTGTTGAATGTCGGAGGAGGAAACAGGGTGCCAACCCAGCACCAAGGGACATTGGCGCAGAAATCAGGTGACTTTATTGGCCAGGTGGCCGCAAGGGAGGGTGGAGGCAGAGTAAGCTATAGTGTTCTAAATACAGGCTGGTATTACTAACAATATAGAATCCTTTTAATATAGTTTAACTCTCCTCTCCTTTTTTCCTTTCGTTTCTCTGCTTTATTTTCTTTTTCTCCGTTCTGTCCTTCTCATTTTATTTTTTGCTGTTGTAACCTCATAGTTGCTTAATTTCTATTGTCATTATGTGTTTTATTCCATTGCTTTTTTGTTTGTTTTTTCTAAATGTTATTTTAGTTCTTTTGCTCAAAATGAGTTACACAGAAAACAGAAATATGCACGGTCAGCTTGCTGGGAATGAGAGTTAGAAGATCCCTGCTCTCTCATTAGGTAACATTGGCATGATAGGGAACAAAAATGCAGTGTGAGCTTTTCTTGTAAATGTATTCCTCAAACATGGTCCATATGATAAGTATTGTTAATGTCAAAAAAGGTTTTGTTAACTGAACTAGAAAATGTATAAAATTTTAGTTTACAAATCCAAAATGGCAGAACTGGAAACATTCTAAAACTTCAGCTCTTTTCCCAGCTTGGCTATTTTAGCAATATCCACTAGTCAATTCTCCACAGAGCCCCATTTAGTAAATAGGCACTATAGTTTCTCATTGTACAGATATATGTATTTTTTATTTTTATTTCTATGCCTGACTCAAAAGCTCAAATATCATCATATTATTTTTGAATGGGCATTCCGAGCACCATAACAACTTCATATAAATTAAGTTGTTATTGGTCCAGAATGTCCCATGGCCCACTCTTATCTCAAGGGGTCAAACCGTTCTCAAACAGTTTAATTCCAAAGTCAGCCTCTAGCGCCAATCCTCAGGTCCCCCAAGCAGCATCCAGTTTTAAAATCTCAGTTTCAGGAAGCGCTGCTGATTGGCTGAGAGCGGTAAGCTGATGTTATCAGACAATCAGTGACTGCCCATTCATAAAACTGGCTTTAAAAGAAACGTTGCTTTTTCAAGCCAACAGTTTCCTCTAGACACATGCAAATCCACAAACAACCTCCAAACACATACAACACTACAGGGAGCATTTCCACATATGCACAACATACTTTTAACAGCCCTGTTCCACTTTTGTTCTCTTGTATTCAACTATTGGGGATGCCAGAAACAAGTCACTAGCAAACGCGCATGCTTGCCTTGTGCAGAAAAAAGAAACGGGACGCCCTGGACGCTCTGGAGGGGCATCGCACTAGCATACTCATTGGTGGGAGGCATGCTTCTCATTGGTGATAACATAAAACGCCCCTTTATGGCTTTGCCCCTCCTAGTGGGCTGCACTACCTTTAAATGCCCGGGCTGAATTTTTGTCCCAGTCCGGCCCTGCCTGCATCCATTTACACAGCTGCATACACTCACTTTACTCACAGATTCAAACACAGTACATTACAAGAAGAGCAGAAATATGCACATATTTACATTTATACATGCATTTTTAAAGATGTTTTTAGATGTTTATAGGCCTGCAGTGTCCAGTTACTAAATTTTTGAGTTACTCAATGGCCTTATTTTGGGTAGATTGGGTCCCTTTGAATTTTCTGCGTACAGGCACCTGACATGTAAATACGGCACTGCACAAAGGCACAAACACACTGCATCCACCACTGCATCCACCATGCACCATACCCACATCCTCCCTTGCACACATTGCATTCTCAATACTCACATACTGCATCCCTTTCACAGACAAACACAATCACACTGTCTTCTATACACACACTGCATCCACTGCATTGTCTGCAAGATGGTGGTGGAATGGGGGTGGACCCTGGGGGCCCAAACCTTGAGCTGTGTAAGGGCCCCTAAAATTTCACTTGGCAGCCCTGTAGCCAAATATGCACACAGCACTTTATTGGCAGATGACTATGCGTGCCTAAGAGTACCCAGAACACCACAGGACAACGTCACCACCAGACCTTAGAAGTTCTGCAGATGTAAAAGTGTTATGTAATTTGCAGCCCTATAACCATAAAAACCAATTAACCTAGGCGTAATCCCATTGAAATTACATGGGACTTCTGCATGAAAGAGAATTTTAACTTTAATTTGAACCAGATTTGGTAGTAACCGTAGACAATAGGCTTAGAAACAATGCTTAGGGTCAGTATGATTTTATTATTCATTGTAAAGAAAAAAATGTAAAGAAAAAAATTATAATTTATTGACCACCTTGAATATGCATTTTTGCATGGTATGTGTACCAGTTCTCAAAATGGACATCATAGATCTTAAATCAGTGCAGAGTTAAGCTGGAATTGTTGCAGTTATTTGTATCAAAATAAATATTAAGGCTGTACATTGCTCGTGATCTGTGCATTAATAGATGTGTACTAAGACCATTTGGACACTGAGACTTAAGGAAAACGTCCTTTGCTGTATGAAAAATAAAACATTGTTCTGTCATGTTAAATTACCGTTACAAAGTTGTCAAAATAATAAAACAAATATCATAATTCATTGAGCCAAGGAGAAATATCATTTTAATTTAAGTTGCTTTTCTTTTCCTTTGGACAAAAGATGGTCTCAAGGTGGGCTTTTGCCTTCTTTCAAATAAATAGCAACAGCAGGATATTGTGAAAAGATTAGCATACAACTCAATGGGCTTAAAGAGATACAACACACATTAAAGGGTTAACATAGAAACATAGAATGTGAGGGCAGATAAGAACCATTCGGCCCATCTAGTCTGCCCAATATTTCAAAATACTTTTAATTAGTCCCTTGCCTTATCTTATAGTTAGGATAGCCTTATGCCTATCCCACACATGCTTAAACTCCTTTACTGTGTTAACCTCTACCACTTCAGCTGGAAGGCTATTCCATGCATCCACTACCCTCTCAGTAAAGTAATACTTCCGGATATTATTTTTAAACCTTTGCCCCTCTAATTTAAGACTATGTCCTCTTGTTGTGCTAGTTTTTTTTCTTTTAAATATAGTCTCCTCCTTCACTGTGTTTATTCCCTTTATGTATTTAAATGTTTCTATCATATCCCCCTGTCTTGTCTCTTCTCCAAGCTATACATGTTAAGTTCCTTTTACCTTTCCTTGTAAGTTTTATCCTGCAATCCATGAACCAGCTTAGTAGACCTTCTCTAAACTTTCTCCAAAGTATCAATAGCCTTCTGGAGATATGGTCTCCAGTACCGTGCACAATATTACAAATGAGGTCTCATCAGTGTTCTGTACAATGGCATGAGCACTTCCCTCTTTCTACTGCTAATACCTCTCCCTATACAGCCAAGCATTCTGCTAGCATT
The DNA here is from genome assembly GCF_036172605.1 of Pelobates fuscus. Taxonomy (NCBI): domain Eukaryota; kingdom Metazoa; phylum Chordata; class Amphibia; order Anura; family Pelobatidae; genus Pelobates; species Pelobates fuscus. The sequence goes on along the minus strand of NC_086318.1, from coordinate 393,821,675 downwards.
TCCTGCTGCTCTATTACACTGTCTACCTACTTTTAAGTCATCTGAAATTATTACCCCTAAATCCCTTTCCTCAGATGTTGAGGTTAGAACTCTATCAAATATTCTACACTCTGCCCTTGGGTTTTTACATCCAAGATGCATTATCTTGCACTTATCCACATTAAATGTCAGTTGCCACAACTCTGACCATTTTTCTAGATTACCTAAATCATTTGCCATTTGGCTTATCCCTCCTGGAACATCAACCCTGTTACATATTTTTTTTTTATCATCAGCAAAAAGACATACCTTACCATCAAGACCTTCTGCAATATCACTAATAAAAATATTAAAGAGAATGGGTCCAAGTACAGATCCCTGAGGCACCCCACTAGTGACAAGCCCATGCTTCGAATATACTCCATTGACTACAACCCTCTGTTGCCTGTCACTCAGCCACTGCCTTACCCATTCAACAATATTGGAATCCAAACTCAAAGATTGTAGTTTATTGATAAGCCTTCTATGTGCGACAGTTTCAAAAGCCTTACTGAAATCTAGGTAAGCAATGTCTACTGCACCACCCTGAAGCTCCATGACCATTTCAGTGATTTGATGTGGTTATGGTGCCTACAGTTTATGAAACACTATAAAACACTGCACATACAGAATTTAACTTTTCTGCTGCCAGAGGTGTAACTCCACCTCTAGCAACGTCATTGGAGCATCATCAGTGAGCCCAGAACGGGAGTTCCTGGCTGGCTATTAATCAGTAAAGTTTATTGGCTCCCAATAAGCAATGTAAGAGTTCAAATTGATTAAATCATAGCTGAATCAAAACTAAAATCTATATTTAAATGTGGAAATGCTGGATTCAGTGATTCAATTCTATCTACATGCACCTGTGGACAGTCGGGGCTAGTATGTAAAATAAATGAGGGGAGGACCCACTGTCCTCAGTGCCTGCCCATGAGCGGTGGTTTTTGGGGGCTATTTAATAAAATTCACTGGGCTAGTAAATGAAATACATGGGTGGACATAGTGATCCCCTTAGTTCCCACCCATTGGTGACAAGTGGAGGCTTTTAATTTATTAATTAGGGGCGGACCTCATGTCTAAACCAGACCCCACCCATGGGCGGAGGGTGGGGGGGCTATTAATTTAATAACCAGAGGAGGCCCATTGTCTCCTTCAGTCCCCACCCACTGATGGTTATATTTAATAAAGTCTAGAGTTGGTCATGCCATCTTACATATTATGTGAACTCACAATTGTTCTGATAAAGTTCCGTTCTGAAGAATGTCATTATTTCTTGACTGGCCTTCTGGTTCCCACCTGGTGCGTAGCCTTCAAATTAAATGTAACATCAAGGTACATTTTAGTCCTGACTCATTCACCCGCCATCCCACCACCCAGTGTGAAGTTGTACGTATATCTGGTAAAGTAGAGATGGGGTAGGCAAATGGAATAATAAAAACCGTGTCACCTGCCAGAGATGAACAAACTCTTCAGGTAATGCCATCCACCATGGCAGACAAATACTCTGATGCATCAGTCGAACTTCATCAGACACACACATTCTGATGTCAAAAGAATAGCACTGACCAAAAACAGCAGTTTCTGCTGCATGCAATAGTGTGGTACTTGTCTCCCGTGTTCATTAGCATTTGATCTGGTTAGAGTAAATATGTACCACAATTTCTGATATCTCTGACTTGGCTTATTTTCCTGTGCTCTAATTTTCCAGAACCATTGATGCCAACAGTTGTGTTGTTTATCCCTGCTGTTGGCATCACATTAAGCCCAACCACCTCTTATGACTAGTATTGAATCATTTGGAAAGTTTATTAAATCCAGGCCTAATTTCTAAGACCTTAAGATCTGTGTGATAGTTTCAGTAGTAATCCCGACACAAACTCATCAACAAAAAAGGAGTTATCCCAACTAAGCTAACCAAGAAATATAGGCTGCCATTCACAACAGATGTCCAATATTTTATGGCGTGAGTTTGTGCAAAGAAAGTTGTGTTTGGTTCTTCACACTTGACTACGCTCACATTTTAGACCAATAGCACTCAACTTTGGACCATTTGCACTCACCTTTGGACCATGTCAACAAGTTCTATACTTTTGCTGTGGACCCCTTGTCACGAACGAACCTGAACAAGGAGTGCTGTTCCACTCGTTGTGCCATGCGAGCTGAATGCTTTGCGCAACCGCGCTGCTCCTCTCCTCAGGTCGCGTGGAGTGTTCGGGCCACACGGACACAAGACATGAACAAGGAATATTATACTTACCATTTGGCCAGGCAAACAGCTCCCTCTACTGGTTTGGCAGTAATCCATTCAGCAGTTTCTTTCCTGCGTAATTATAGACGATGCCCGTTTGAATGGCAAATCTTTTATAAATTTAAATGTTTTGCCCTTAAAGTGACCACATCATACAGGGGGCCCTATTATCAATCATTTTGGAGTTGCATATATGAGGTGGACAAATCAAAAACATTGTTAGTCTATATAATGCTAATTTTGATCCGTATTCATTGCCCTATTGTGGTTCTGCCTTGATACATGTTACTGCTTATAGTAAGTTTCTCTTGATAAATCCTGATAGTGACCTTGGTTTGTATTTGACTTCGTGCATTTCTGGTATCCTGACTCGGCTTGTTATTCTGTTTATCCGTATTTCTATATTCCTGACCTTGGCTATTACTGACCTTGTCTTCATCTTGTGTACGTTAAGTCTGGCCACTCTAAGGCCTGGTAATACATCTATCTAGTACCTTTGTTTGTTGCATTCGCCATTCTGGAAGTTGGTGTACAATCCCGTGATACCCCTTTCCTTATGCAATCAGAACAGTTGGAGATCAGGGCCATTGATGCACATGTTCACATGTATCTGAGGTACACAGCAGTTAAAGGGCCAGAGGTTTCATACATAATTATTAGTGCTTTGTAATTTTGTGTTGAGAATGTTTCGCAAAAACCTTAAAGGAGCACTCAATTCTGTTGCGACCTTTCCTCTCTGGACAAATGTGTTGTATAATTGCACAATTCTATTACACGCCATCAGCTGACCTATCTTTATGCAAGCTGCCGACAGAGCTATTCAATCAGTACAACTCCATAGCAGCCGACAAGTTAATAAAATTCCCAATAACCCTTTAGAACACATTTTCAAATCTCTAAACAAGGTTTTGCCAATAATTGTGTGAATGGACTTCTTGAAGTTAGGAGAGAATCTCTAATATATGATCAAGATTAATATTACAGTATCCACAGTTGAACAATCATGGACATTTTTGATTAGGACATGCTTAATTGTAATAACTAACTGCCTTGCAATGAGGGCAAAACTGCTGTTCCTTTCATATAATGTGCTAGTTATTTCACAATTAACTTCTACTCGGTAGGAGCAGAATGAATTGTCCTCACAATGAAATTGATGGGACATGCTTGTCTCTCTATGATCTCCATAAGTTGTTTTAATCTTTTCCTGATATTAACTTGTGCCATGATAAGTTATAAAATTGCTATAAAGATACCTGCATATTACAATAAACTTGCGGTTTGTATGTCGATTGATAACATTATAAATATTACCTACAATTCAGTCAGTCTAAATTATGGTTACGTAGGTGCTAACAGCACATTACATTCCGTTAACACAATACTATTTAATGTATTATTACCTAAAAATGTTGAGCGATTGCTAATTATTACAATGATTTTTCTCATTACATTTGAAACTGCTCAGGACTGTGACAGTATTCAGATTTACATCATTACGGTAAAAGCATCTAATCTTCGCCACAATCGGTCCTAAATTCCTGATGCACCTGGAATAAAAAAAACGAAGAAAAAAAAAAAACTTCATACAAGAAAAAAAGTAGCCAGATTTTTATATTTCTGATTTTTGCAAGCAGTCCTGCTGCGTACTGTAAACCTTTGAAATCACCTCCGTTTTCCTTTCACTGTTGTATTAAACGTAACGCTTCTGATGTAAAAAAAACGCCCTTCGAAAATACTCAGAAGCGTCCAATCATCACACACATTCAAGTATACCAAAGTCAATATGCTGATTTATATTCCAAGCGCTAAATATCTGCTTTGTTTCTTTTGATATGTATTTCAACATTTAGAAAGAAAAATCATGTCACTTTGATCTGCAAAACAGTGATCAATACAAATAAAGTTAGTATTCTATTGGTAGCTAACCCTATTTTATCTGTACATGAAAAAAAAAGCCATCAAACAACGCAACATCAATAGCTCTAATAACAAACACACATGTACTTCAAATAATACCAGAATAAAGAGGAACTCAAACTATTGCTGAACTCAGTTTGGAAATGGAGAGACAGAGACGCATACAAAAAAAAAAAATGAAGGCAAAGGATTTATAAAAAAAAAAAAAAAAAAAAAAGATTTTAAAAATTCCTAATCTAAGCTCTGTTGGAAAAATTGGGAAGTTATAGCTGCACAAAGAACCTCTGGAACAGCCTTGCCTTCCAAAATGTCTATTGCACTCTGCAGCTACTTGCGTATGGCAGAAGCAGCATCTTTGTATTATACGAACAGTCTGCTTCGTAATCAAATACCATCTGTCGCTGCATCTGAACTTGTTTTCAACATCTGTGCGTTCTGGTCTTAACAAAGCTTTAAAAACCAATTCAAAAACTTTCACAGATCACTGACTAAATATGTACGTTTACCATTTTTCATGTTAGCTTACAATATATATATATTTTTTTTCTACTCGTGCATTTTCTCAGCTAGGAAAAAGTAAAAAAAAAAAAAGCCTTTTCGTTAGTTGGTCTAATAAGCTTATTTTCTAATGGCTTTGGGTAGCCAAGTGCAAAAGAGGGACACTTGCTTAAGAGCCGAAAGGACCCATCACATTTTTTTTGTGTGCCAATACAGTCCCTTTTTGCCAATGAGAAACCTGAAAGTTGATCAGTTACCATACCCCAATTACTCAAAATGACACTACAGATAAAACTGCAACCAAGGGAAGAATCAACTCGATGGCTAATACGCTGCTTAAGTGTGTTCGAACAAATGGTAAAGTAAAAACGGAAGGGCTCTCCTGGGGATTGGTACGTAGTTACTTTGCACATGCTTCGGAATCGAGAAGTACGTCTTTACGGAACTTTTGGCCAGCCCACTGGCAGATGTTAACCAGTCTCGCTTATGTATACATCAGTTACAGAACACTAAAACAGAGATTGGAAATTTTAATTTAGTCAAGGCAGTTGGGCTAAAATGATAGCTTTTTGCTGAACCCATTAAATCGAGATGCCTAATGAAGTATAGTGCTGGCAAAGTCTACACTGACGAGATGTCATGAAGTCCAAGTTGCAGCACTGCGAGGGAAGGCAAGCGTTTCACCGAACCCTCCCTCTCTAAGTGGATAATGAAAGTAGAACATCAACGATGTAGCAAAGTGACATTCTATAAACATTTCTCTTTAGTTGAACAAAGCACACGCATTGTTTCTTCCTATCTCCAATCTTTATTTTGGAGAGAACTCTTTTGTTGAAAGAAGAAATGTTAGCAGGCAACAGCATGCACTAATGATTTTAAATGTGCTCTCACGGGGCATGCAGGTTAGAAGTCTGAAGATAGTATAAAGACAGATTTCTAGTCAAGTGAATGATGAGATATAATCAGTGGTGAGCCCTCTGATGGGTTACGGTATAAACACAGCCTTACTAATGTGACTGCTTATGGCTGAGAAGCTCTTAAAGGTGCATAAGCTATCATTCCCTTTCTTAAGGTCAGGAGAAGAGCAAGGAAAAGATAACCTTCAGGTCAATATAATAACACCCTTTGCTTAGTTTGGTTTAATTGTTTTTTTTTTTTCTCTGAAACATTTGTAGAGATGGAAATATAAAAAAGTGATTTTTTTCCCAAAACACGAGTAAAATATGATTCGTTTAAAAGCATTGTGAACAGCCGAAGCCGGATGGTAATGGGAAAAAAAATATTAAACCATAGAAATGAAAAAAGTAAAGAGACTCCAGGAAATGCACTTGTATTTTTAAAACTACAAAAAAAATAATAATAACATTTGTAAAAAATGGTGAATATGCACAAGGAAGACATCACTGACAGTAACCTTTAGAAATAGTTTTACAGGAATGAGAGAAATAGTAAACTTGACTTCTTTGTGTCGGTCCATGACACAGTATATTTCTGTTTGCTTTGCAATTTACAAGAAAAGAAGGTATCATGACAATGGCTAGAACACCAATCACATTAGCCCCTGTGACGGACCACCTGGCACCCCAACTGGGTACCTCCGCCAATTGATGCTTCCTAGCTGACGCTGAGCACCATAAGCACCGCACGAAACACCTTAAGCACCCTAGACCCCACGAACCGCTGCAGCTTGGTTGGGGTTTCGCCGTCCCTTCTCGTCCTGGACCAAACTCCTCCAGAGAGTACAGCTGTGACGCTCTTACAAGAGCTAGTGATATAGCTGTGAAACAGGTTACCTACAAGCACAAACCAAGGCTACTTGTTGAGGGTTAAGCAGGAACTCAATTTTAATGGTGCCACAACTGGCCTTATATGCAAGTCTCCATGCAAGGGAACACCCACCTGGACCTTGTGGGGAACAGGATGACAATTGTTGCAAGCCAATGATAATGCAGTACAGTTGGTGACACTCCCACACATTACACATAATCCCTTCCCTTAGCCTGGGAGATAATTGAGTAAAGTACTGTATGTAACTCAATTATCTCCAGGCAGAAAAAACACATGTTTTATAAAGTCCCATAAGTACACCAAAACACAACATCCCCATAAATGTTACATCCCCTGATAGCCATGATCTGGGTGACCAACATATCCAAAAAATCACCCAGATCAGTTCAGAGGTTCAGAAATTTTATGGAAGACATATTTTTTAACGACTGCACGCATGGTCCCATAGCCGAAAATAGTTCCATAGAATTGCGGCTAAGTCCCGCTGGAGCACCGACCGGGAACGACAAGGTTTTCATGCTGAAAATAGTTCCAGGGCATTCGCGACTAAGTCCTCCTGAAGTCTATTCACGGCCGCCACCTCATGTTCGAATGGCACTTCAAATGGCTTCAGGAGTTCGGGAGTTCGAATTGCCGCTTTGAAAGTTTGAATTGTGGCCATACAAGTACAAAAAAGCACACACACTGGTTTTAACCAGAATTAAAACAGGGGCCATAGTCCCAGGGCAAGAGGCTGGCAAGTATGCCCCACCAAGAACCTGTGACGAGGTCCAGTTCGTCATAGCCCCTTTGTGATTAGAGCAACATGAAGTCCTTGTGTTATCAGTGAGTTTTCTTCATAGTCATATAGCTGTGAGGTGTACCGGTGCAGCGCTTATGTGAACAGAAGAAGATATGGAGTGAAATAAAATATTAGAGTCTATACCTTAGGTTTCAATATCCTCTTTTTTGTATTATTAACCTTTCTGTGTGTATCTTTAAACAAAGCATAAAAAATACACAACATAGTGCAACCTGTATAGTACAAGTGAATAGATGTAGAACAAATGCCAAATGGCAACTTACACTTTTCTGAGCTAACAAATTTAGCTCAGATTCTTGCGCTTTGGGGTCCGTTAAGGGGACCATTTCCCTTCTTTGTTATCCAGTGGTCCAAACCTAGATAGGCATAGAAGGTGGCATATAGTGTAATAAAATCTAAATTTTAATAACCAAATAAGTATAGTGAATTGGCACTCACAAACCCAGAGCCAGAAATTATGCTCACTTTACTTTGTGTATCTATTTGTTCTATTTCGGCTTAAAAAGATATTACGGTGATTTAGCAGCTACTTATATTTGGTGTATATACTTTTAAAATACACGTATCACTCAAATAGCGCTAACATTTTTTCTTTTATATAGCTGTGAGGATATAGAATTTGGTTTGTTTAAGTGAAGGCATTTATTTTTCTGATTGCGATTGGACTTTGATAATTTTTAACATTTTTATAAACTTTAATGATTTTTTTGTAAAGTAGATACTTTTTAAGAGAATACAAAGTTTTAGGGGATAGTGCATTTCTTTTGAACTGTACATTTTTATGATCCAAGGATTGTACACCACCTGGGACTGTATTTTCCAAATGAGTACATTTAAACCTTCCTATAAACCAAGTGATTTTGGACTACCTAGCCAACTTATCAGTTATATGATTCCATCCTATAGCTAAGGTTATTATATAAGGAATGGTGATTTTCTATACCCTGGCTTGTTATCATTAACATTGCTTCTTTGTATGTTAGTTGAAGTAAGTAAGGAATGCATGCATTATTTGTGCCCTGGTTTATAAGGGGCATTCTAGGGTGGAAGTTGTATGATGCATACATGCCCTTTTTAACCTTCAGCTCAGTGTAGTGGTCATAGGCGTGCGCAGCCTATTGCATTAGGGTGTGCACTCTAAAGCACAAGCACACGCAGCGTATATATATATATATATATATATATATATATGTATATGTATGTATGTATATATGTATATATACACATATATACACACACAGACACAAAGCTGTGTGTGTGCTGTGTGAGGGTGCTGTTAGTGTGATGTGTGTGTGAGGGTGCTGGTAGTGTACTATGTGGGTGAGGGTGTTTGTGTGTGCGTGCTTGTGAGGGTGCTGTGAATGTACTGTGTGTCAGGGTGCTGTTTGTGTGTGTGTGTGTGCACTTGTGAGGGTGCTGTAAATGTACTGTGTGTGAGGGTGATGTTTGTGTGTGAGAGTACTGGTAGTGTGCTGTGTGTGTTTGTTAGGGTCCTGTTTGTGTTTGTGAGGGTACTGTTAGTGTGCTGTGTGAGTGTGAGAGTGCTGTTTGTGTAATGTGTGTGAGAGTGCTGTGTGTTTGTGAGGGTGCTGTGTGTGTGGGTGCTGTATGTGTGTTGGTGCTGTGTATGTGTGTGGGTGCTGTGTATGTGTGTGGGTGCTGTATGTGTGTGGGTGCTGTGTATGTCTGTGGGTGCTGTGTATGTCTGTGGGTGCTGTGTATGTGTTTGGGTGCTGTATGTGTGTGGGTGCTGTATGTGTGTGGGTGCTGTATGTGTGTGGGTGCTGTGTATGTGTGTGGGTGCTGTGTATGTGTGTGGGTGCTGTGTATGTCTGTGGGTGCTGTATGTGTGTGGGTGCTGTGTATGTGTGTGGGTGCTGTGTATGTGTGTGGGTGCTGTGTATGTCTGTGGGTGCTGTGTATGTGTGTGGGTGCTGTATGTGTGTGGGTGCTGTGTATGTCTGTGGGTGCTGTGTATGTCTGTGGGTGCTGTGTATGTCTGTGGGTGCTGTGTATGTCTATGGGTGCTGTGTGTGGGTGCTGTATGTGTGTTGGTGTTGTGTATATGTGTGTGTGGGTGATTGTGGGGGGTGGAGGTACATTACTCAATATCCCCCCTCCCTTCTTACTTAATGTAGGGAGGGGGGATCTTTCCTTGCTGCTTTCCCTGGTGGTCCAGTGGAGGTGGGGGCAGATCAGTTATCCCCCCTCCCTTCTTACCTTATGCCTGGGAGGGGGGATCCTGCTGCCGCCATCCATCCCTGGTGGTCCAGTGGAGAGTGAACTCTAGCCCCGCAGGGCTAGAGTTCACTCACGCGAGATCTGAGCGTTGCCGCGGCAACGCTCAGATCTCGCGAGAGGAACCCGGCGGAGCTGCTGGCAATAGCTCCCTGGGTCCTCTCCTGCCTCCCTCACTGCCTGTGAGCCGGTGAGGGGAGGCTGAGAGCAGAGCCGGCGCTCGGATAGCGACGGCTCTGCATGGACCGACAGGGGGGATCCTGAGATCTCCCCTGCCGGTCTCAATACATAGGCGTGCCACGGGGATTAGGGTGTGCCCAGGCACACCCGGCACACCCCGTGCGCACGCCTATGGTAGTGGATAAGGTACTCTGAGCCTGTGTCAACCATTTCTGTCTTTCCCCAAAAAGGATCACCCTCTTCTCTGTCTCGGTCATAATGTGGAATTAACACTTCTGTAGTATGAATGTAAATTCTGTCAAACCTGGATGGCAATGCTAAGCTGAGTGCTGAGCAAAGCAGGTTTAACTATAAGGCAACCAAAGGCAGCAACCAAGGGCCCAGGACTAAGATAGGGGCCATGGGACTATGAATTTGCTTGGCCCCATTAACCATCCCTATGAAGAATGAAGGGGGAACCCCAAACTGGCAACCTATCTAGGACCCTGTGGGATCCTAATCCTTCTCTGGTGCTGGGGGGTGATGTCTGCATCAATCAAGCATCATCGACTGCAAGTGTGCATCTAAACAAGTTTTGGAATGCTCAGCATCAATACCTAACATTGAGGTTGCTGCCAAGTCTTGAAGTTCAATGTTCTGAAGCTGCTTCTCTTAAAGAATTCTTCTGTGGAATTGCTGCCATCTTCCTGCCTTCCCCAATTCTGTATTTGTCTGCTGGGTATCTGACACCTATATGACAATTTTAACCACAAATGTTTACTGCCTGCCATTACCACCAGACCTAACCACGACTCCACTATATTCCACTAACTGATCAGAAGCCTAAATCTCTCCATGGCCTATCCTGCCCACAAACCTCCCATTTCCAGTTAACCCTATTTTACTGTATTAGTCGCAATACTAAAAGTCTTGATTTATGAGCTGTGCTGTATTCTTACAATCTGAGTGGCACAATACCAGTTTCCAATTAAATCAGGAGCCAAACCACTTAATCAATATTATTTTCAGTATCTAGAAGATTATTACATGCACATCAATCATGCACAACAATAAAACCACCTGTCTAATATTATGTAGGTCCCCCTCATGCTACCAGAACAGCTATGATGCATCAAGACATGGCATGTCCCCATTGAAGGTGCTTTCAGTGGATTCAGCGGACAGGGATCATTATGGACACTCTGGCCAGTCTGTGGCTATGCAGCCCCATACACTGCAAACTGTGATGCACTGTGTGTTTTGACACCTTACTATCATGGCCAGCATTACGTTTTTGAGCAATTTGTGCTACAGTAGCTCTTCTGTGTGATCAGACAAGACGGGCTAGCCTTCACTCGTCACTTGCATCAATGAGCTTTGGGTGCCCATGACCCTGATGATGGTTCACTGGTTATCCTTCCTTGTACCACTTTTGGTGTTCTTGGAACACCCCACAAGACTTGCTGTTTTGGAGATGCTCTGACGTAATCGTCTAGCCATCACTATTTGGCCCTTGTCAAAGTAACTCGGATCTTTTTGCTTGCCAATTTTGCCAAAGACCAACACATGAAATTCAAGAACTGACTGTATACTCGCTGCCTGATATATATTTCCACCCCTTGACAGGTGCCATTGTAACAAGATAATCAATGTTATTCTCTTCACCTGTTGGTGGTTTTAATGTTCTGGCTCATCAGTGTAGATCATATTCTCTAAATGATTTGCAAACAACAATGAACAAAAATTAGATAGATAGATAGATAGATAGATAGATGATAGTTAAAAAAAAGAATTAAAAGGAACAATAGCAACATGAGATATATTTATATATCTTAGCTCATATGTCAATGAGAGGCCTCTCTAACAATGTTCATAAACCTTTTGGCCTTAGCTACTTGTAAGTTCTTTGTTTGTACATCCAGTCTTTTCTTGCTTGCATGCTTGTAATTTCTGGTAGAGCTCCTTTGATTCAACAAGAAGCATATGCAGCACATAAGTAGTATTCCCCAGAGGGCTGACCGTTCGTCAACTCATCTAAAACTCATGCTCAGGAGAATGCCTGGTATGATGACAATCTCTTAGCACCCTGTGCACCATCCACTGTCTCAATATCTTACAGCAACTGTGTCTACAATAGCTTATTCTTAATGAGACACAACATTACAATAGATGTCTGATAGCGTACCTTAAATATATCTGTGTTGATAAGTGTACGGGTTGAAAGCATTTGCTCAAAGGTCACATTTGTTTCAAGTTGTCTGAAACATAAAAAGGACTCCAGTCGGATTAGATTTAGTTCGCAAAAAATTGTTAAACTGTGGAACATTTCTTGTTCTTTTTTTTCGTCAGTCACTGTGAGCCTCCAGGATGTTTCACATATTCATTTGCTTGCTCAGGATACAGGATATCCCCTTATATCTATAGGAAATTGCAATAAACGGTGTGATCTGAGATTTTAATTTTACTTTCAGCACAGACAGAAGTTCCATAATACATTAGCAGAAAGCATTGCTGTGAAACTAGAAAGATTTCAAGATTTGTGACCTGGAAGACTGATTCGCAAAGTATGCTGGATGAGTTTTTTTAACTTTAAAAATTCCAGATGGAATGTACAGGTTAATGGAAAAATACATTAGCATGAAATTAGTCTCTAGTGATTAAAGACAAAGCTTATATATGCATTTGGCTTATTTAGTGAAGCAAGCAATATACTACCACGAGACTCACTGAAGAATGTTTGAAAGAGTTCCCCATTAAGATTTCCAAGTGTTAAGTTATGCTTTTTCTCTTTAAGAGAGTGAGGCATTCTGGTATATGTCAGAATGTTGCCAGAGACCACTACCCCTATTAGTGAGCTGTATAAGGATATTAGGAACAATGCACTCTCACTGAGAGTCAATCTGGCCTCTTCATTAGAAAAAAAAAATGAGGAGTAAAAAGAGTGGCCCACCTTGAACCTTCAAAACAGGTGAGGCTTGATAAGTGCCCTCTCCTCTTTCTCCAACCATGGGCAGTGGAGTGGAGAAGAAGAGTTAATTATTGTCCAAGAGATGCCCAGTTTCCCAGTTTCCAGCCCGTTCAGCAATGGCCACCTTAGGCTGTGGCTTTCCGTGGCTGTGCAGAATGGAAGCGGACGGCGAAGGAGCTGTCATTTTTCTATTCTTCTTGCTCTGCTCCCTCGTGCGACCTGCTATGATGCCGGGTGCCGGGATATAACACCACTCTGGCCCCACTGTGTAGCACTGGACTAGGAAGCACATCTAGTGGTGATCTGAGTGACTGACACTAGAGATGTTGCTAGGAAGCATTGTAAATACTGCCATTTCTATAAAAAGGTAGTGTTTACATTGAAAAGCCTGTAGAGACAGGCAATAGACACCAGAACCACTGCATTAAGCTGTAGTAGTTCTGGAGACAGGACTGCTCCTTTAAGAATGTATTTTTGTCATTGAAAATAAAACTTTGCTATTTTAATAAAACGCAAAATGGCTCCTAACTGTTTTAGCTGGCTCCTAGATTCAAAACAAATTTGTCAAGCCCTGCACTTACCATATAAACTAAACTGGTGATCTTCCAGTTTCTTTCTTTGGCCCCAAAAAAAGGCCTTGGAAGCCAACCAACCAAATTGCTCTGATGGGTAAGTCTAACATCATACTGGATTTGTCTGGAAATGTGGATAGATCATATATGTAGCAAATCATACACACTTCAGTTTACTGAATATAATCTAAATGTAAGCAGCTTTGAAATTACACTGTCACTTTCATTGCTTCTTTCCATACTCTATTAACTGATGGCACAGGGGTATAAATTTATACCTAAGAATTTTCAGGCATCTTTGAACACAAGACTATGACAGAGATCTGTGCCTTTGGAGATGCAATATTTCTACCAAACGCACCTCAAATTAGGTTTCGCATTTCAAATTGTCATAGACACTTAATAAGACTCGTAGGGAATTACACAGATAAACACTGACAAAATGGTATCCCTATATAGATTACACAAAGTCATGATCAGAATGTTCATCGAGATGTTACCACTGTAGGCCGTGTTAATTGGAAACTCTAAGATAAGAGAGCTGTAAGGATGACTTAGCTTGCCACACGAAGGAATTAATTTTTAATTAAAGTAACTTTACCTTCAGTCTGTGAACAGTTTAATTCAATTAAAACTAAATTGATCTATTTTCACTTAGTTGGTAATGTAAATCAATTGAAGACTGTTAATCGTACTGTAGGAAAGCATTGTACATACAATCTACCGTGGAGATAATAAAATATGCATGAACAAAGTTTTATGAGACTAATATTTGCAAAGGAGGGTTAAATATGCACTATTACAAACATGATGGCAAAGTCTGTTATTTTTTTTTAACTATTATCAAAACATTTATAGTGGATATTCAGTACACATATACTCAATTGACATCTTACTATACCTGTTTGTTAACGCAAATACCTAATCAACCAATCATGAAGCAGTAACTCAGTATCTAGAAAATATGCAGACACGATAAAGAGGTTCAGTTGCTAAAAACAAACATCATAATCAGACAAAAGTGTTATGTAAGTGACTATGACTACAGCATGGTTATTAGTGCAAAACAAAGAGATCTAATTGTCTGAGGAACTGCTGATCTACTGGGTTCTTCACGTACGCCAATCTCCAGTGTGTAATCTCCATTCCGAGTAGTTCATAAAGATACAATCTTTACGAAATACTTATACTGACTGCATTGAAATTTCACTGAAATGTCAATGCGATCAAAAGATATAAGACAGGGGAGCTCCGGGCGCCGACCGCAATCTAAAGTGAATCACGGGACACCGCGCGGTAGTCGGAGCACGGGACAGCACTCACCAGATCCAGGAAGGGGTGAGCTACGGCCACATGCCTTTTTTGTACCCGAAATCGGGCGGGAAAGCACGCTGCAAATCCGGGGCCTATCAGGGGTACAAGACCACGCAGTCAGCCGCTGAAGGAGGCTGAACTGGAAGAGCTCTACAGCTCCCCCTGGCTACCTGACAACACCGCACTATACACAGACAACATGAGGCGCAGAACCCAGAAAACTCAGGCTGGCCCCAGCAGAGACTCCCACGATATAGGGTAGATGCTACAACGCCCAATGGCACCCAAGATGGCGGCCCAGCCAGACACTGGCGGGCAAAGAGCGAAACCTCCTGCCAATGCTCACACAACCAGCGAAGCTTAAGCTCCCACAACCTTCTTAGAGGATCAACAAATCTAGACAGGCCCCTGGTGGAGCCACGCATGACATAATAGTACGCTGTCACTCCATGTCAGACAGGAACTGGCTCCTGTCAGCCGTAAAGGGCAAAACCCCATGGACTTTGAGTAATCCAAACTGACATTTTTCCAAGACCTTTTCAGGAATACCCTGCAATGGCGGAAATCACTAGTTGCAGTCACAAGCCAAAGGACAGCCGGAGTGGAATACTGTTGGCTATTGCCGAGAGCCCTCACGGCCACATTAGCGGATGGCAGGACCCTAAGACTCACCTCTACAACCAACGCAGCAGAATTCCTCCAAACATTGGGACTATTCACACACCTGGAGGCACCTAATGCCCCCAACTGACACGCAGCCCCAGACACCGGCTAGACAGACGCTCCGTACGCCTGAAGGAGGAGAGAAATCGGACGACGAGACCTGAGCCCCTACGAAACCTACAGCTGTTATTATCCTTCTCTGAAGTTAACTTTAACACTGATTACCATTACAACAGTTGATTCACCACATATTAGCCTTACAAAAACACCACACACACTGTGGAACATCAACGGACCACATAAACCACAGCTAATCCCACAGTCTCTACCCACGTAGATAACCCACTCCCACTAAGACACCCAAACATACGAAGCTAAGCCCCATCCCCCCCGGATGCCCCCTTGGTTAGGTGCATGACATCCACTAGACAATGCGACTGGTACCACACACACGGATGATAGTGTCAATAACGACAATGCCAGACCTACATGAGCCGAAATACGACACACGACAAACACAAGGGTCCGGTACCTCACGGAACCATAGCAACAATTGACACAACACACTACTCACCCCGGAGGTACCCACACACACCACGAATACACATTACCAATCATACCATACATCCCCACAGACACACACGAGGAGAAAAATGTTCAAATGAGGCATTTTAAAGTTGAATGTTTTATCTTGCAATTCTGTTACTTCTCAACTTACGCAGTGAACAATGCATGTGTTAACCATTTTGTCTCAATAAAACAAAGATTGTTAAAAAAAAAAAAAAAAATATAAAGCCTGAAGTTGACAAAACTTAACAAAAGACAAAGCTTCTGTCTGCAAGTTTTATCAACGGCCACTGCCATATCTAGCAATGACTGTAGGAAGGAGGCAGCATGGGGTTTAGTCTTCTTCATCACAGAGAAGAGCAGTAATACAAGTGACACAAGCACCATGAGCTGAAGACCCAAAATGTTGTGCCTGCAATTGAAAGCTTTAGATATGTATAGCTTTTTTTAGCGCAAGTAGAGATGCAACCTCCAATGTTTTTTCCAGAATTTACTAAGACCCTTGAAAGTGACAGAGCCTCTTTAATATAAATAAATTGCATCCTTATAATTCCAGAGTATATTAATTTGACCATGAGACGAGGGGGGAATAAAACATAGAGAAGTTCAAAGGACAGATTAATGTGTAGCAAGTAATAGAGATATTAACCTAATGAGCCTTCTATTAAATATTATAAACTCTTTTTATGCATCTCCCAGCTTAACACTTTAGGGCTGAGGTCCTATATAATTTGAGAAAAGTAATGAATGCCCAGGCACTCAAGTTCAATCCATTGGGCAGATTTATTGGAGCAAAATCAAAACAACGCTTCGGTCTACAACAGGGCCTTTGTCAAGCCCTGTTGTGGGCTGAAGCGTTCTTTTGATTTTACTCAAATAAATCTGCCCAATGGATTGAACTTGAGTGCCTAGACCATCATTACTTTTTTGCAAATCACATTGTGAAGATTGGCCAACCTAAGGCCCGGTTGAACCCTGGGATCCAGAAGAATGCGGTATCCATATTGGTAACTACATAATTTGAAAGTATGAAACCATCCCATAGTGCATTTTTTTTAGATGCTTGCATATGATCAGTTAACATTCATGAACACGCAGTAGCTTTTGATTACCTGCACAGGTTTTGAACGAAGAGGACTTAAAGATGGCTGCCCTCACAGAGCAAAGGTAAGCCAAAAAATACTCTGAAAAGTGATCTTTTAATTTAAAATACTGAAACAAGATTACACTTTTCCTTTATTGGGAAATGACAGTCTGATCGGTCCTGAGATCTTTCAGCACAATTCAGGGATAAATAAAGCTAGTTTGTTTTGGGTCATTTAACATAATCAAGAGCTTAGTTTCCATGATTTGAATTCTTGTCAATAACCACGTCATGTGTTTGTAGTAGAGACCTTTTTTTTGTAATTACATCAGTAAATTAAATTATATATATTTAATTACTTAGTTCTATGAAGGAGTGTTTTGCACAGCACGAAATGCATTAGCGTCTCCCATCTTTGTGTACTCCTCCCCTGCACATGATGTCTAAAAACCTTTTTGTCATTGAATAAAGGATGAGTTTAACCTATTTCATGGAGTACGGCATTTAAGTCCTGAATGCAGGACCCTGCACTAGGGATGTATTCTATCTTAGGTGTGTAAATTTAAATGTAGTCAATAAATTAGAGACACTAGGTTTTTATTGATGGGTATGTTTTATATTTAGAGATCTGGAAACCTTGCCTTTAGTGATACAGTTTGTCTTATAAAGCAACATAGAAACTCTACACAATTGACCTGCTTTATGGCCCTTCTCAGTCAAAGGAGCTTGTAGGTCATCTTATAACTCAAAGGCATTGATAGGGTTAAACATTTTGTACCACCAACATTGAGTTACTCTTTATTATCTCCAAGGCTAATTAGATACTTCGAAAGTCTTCAAGTAAAACAAGAAAGTACAGAGATAAGTCAAATCCATAGCATGCATGAAAAGCAGAGACTTTAAACATTTTTTAACCGTTTTTATGTAAAATATATCTTTCCATCTGAATATTCTAATAAAGAACTGCACTTTGGTCTTGTGTGGTGAGCAGTGCTTGTAATTCAATGCATTTTTTTTCTGTTTGTTGCAAATCTTTGAATTGTCACATTTACTGTATTTTTAATCAGCTTAGGCTAACTGGTGGACAGGCACATGAAATAACGGAATTTTGTGAAATTTCATGAAATATATATATATTTTTTATTGTAACTAATTAATACATTAATTTTATTTTTATTGATTTTATTATATACAGTTGAGGCTTTGGCTTGTAAAATATAGGAAATGGGTGATTGATTGTTTTGACATGATATATTGTGGCATATATTTAGGTAATTGAAGAGATCTGTGAATAAAACTGTGTTGAGTCTGATTAGGAGGGCCTGTCACATTTCTGGATAATACAGAATTGAATTAAGCATTACAAATGATCTATAGCTTATGTTAAAAACATGTCTGAGCAGCTAGGACGCATTGGTTTAAGAATGGATTATAGCCCCTCCTGCATCTGCAAGTATTGACCTAAGTGATGTGCAGATTAACTGTATGGAATTACTTCGAATATCAGCCTATACTACAATATACTGGAAGTTGGTATGAAAAAACCCTTTGGGTCCTTTTATGTCAATCATATTTTATTGGTAAGGTTTACACCGGTAACAAAAACAGCAATTTCACATAAGTCACACGGAAATGTAGATTGATCCTTTTGCAACATAATAACAGTTAAACTTTTGAGGTGCAGAAATAAGATGCAGATTTCTGGGAAGCTTAGGTAACAAAATTGGCTTTGGCAAAAACACTCGCTTGCTTCCCCCTGGGTTTGCTTGGATTTAGTTGGGCGTCTCTGTGGTCGGCAGTACCCATTCCCAGATCCCCACTTATTATCAACAGATATCTAGTGTCTCCATTTCGGGGACAACTCCTCACTACCCCAGAACCTGCGTCGTGTCAGGGTATGAGTGCCCTTTGTGTGCACGGGTAGTCCAAGCGGGACCGGATTCCGTTGCTGTGTGTAATTATTGGAACAGTGTGTCCCTTGGGCGTCTTACTTATGGATTGAGCAGCCCCATGTGTTTCCCTGCTCGGTGGTGTGTCTTTTCAGGGGTATCGGTCGTGTCTGGTGGGCCATAGCTGTCCATGGGTTTGTGTCTAGGCGGTGGCCTACTGTCATGTCTATATCCGTCTGGCTTACTTCCCTTGACTCCTAAGTCCCCTCAAAGAGGTTATGTTCCGTATTATGTCGTGTGGTCCGGTTTCGGTTTTGAACACCTAAGTGCGAATAAAGTTACCTGTCCGTCAGAGTAAAGTCTAGTCAGTTGGGGGGCCAGAATCCTCTGGCGTCTAGTAGTGTGGAAGGTCCGTCAAGTTGGGGATTGGTGGGGGGGAAGAGGGGGAGGGGGTGAGCAGGGCCGGTACGAGGGAGAGAAAAGAGGGGGGGGGGGTCCGGAGCCCGGGTGAGGTCTCCTCCGGCTATTTAGCTACCTTATTTCCTCTGCGCTGGGTATAATCCGACCAGTCTGCGCAGCTCGGGTAGCCACTCTGGGCTCTCTGCCTGTCCCGGGAATTTTACGCGATTCCTCTGGAGATGTAAAGTCGCCAGGGGTACCATTGCAATGCGCACTTATCTGAGCGTCCCTGCAGAGAGGCTGTCAGTATCTCCATATCATAGACGCTCTCCACCTTGTCCACCCATTGTCTAAACGAGGGTGTCGTTGTGCGTTTCCAATGTAGGGGAATCAATGCTTTCGCTGCATTCAACAGATGTATGGTGAGGGAGTGTTTATATTTCTGCGTGGGTATGGGAGTGTGATGTAGAAGCATTGTCGTGGGTTGTAAAGGGATGGGATCGCCTGTGACTTCTCTAATTTTCGTGTTTATCATCTGCCAGTATGTTACTATGCGTGGGCAAGACCACCATATGTGCAGATTCGTTCCCAGGGCCGTGCCGCACCTCCAGCAGTCACCCGCACCAGCTCCACCGAAGTGCCTAAGGGTGTCCGGAGTCCGATACCAATGCGATAATAGCTTATATCCAGTCTCTTGGATCTTTGAGCTGATCGAGCACTTGTGGGTTAAGCGGACTATTTTGTCCCATTCCTGGTCCGAGAGTTGTGTACCTGTCTCTCTTTCCCACTTGCTCTTGTATCCCAGTGGGTAGGAGTCTTGGGCCTCTCCCAGAGATTCGCACAAGCGCGACACCCCATGGTCTATGTGACCTCTTTTCGTACATATTTTTTCAAAATCCGTCAGTTGCCTATGAAGATGGTCTTTTCCAGCTAAGCTGGTGACATACGATTGCACCTGGTGGTACCGAAATATGTCTAATTGTGTGGGCCGTGTGTCTCCTAACAGGTCCTCGAGGGGTCGGAGTCGCCCCCTCGAGCACCACTGATCTAGGTATATCCAGTTCGCCTGACGAAAGTTCCGCAGTGCCGTCGGGTGGAGTCCCCCTGCTAGGTTTGGGTTGTATGCGATCGGGGTCAACGGGTTCGGTGATGTAGTGAGCCGATGGGTGTAGCGAACCTTGCACCAGACATTGAGCGTCGCGTCTATCATGGGGTTGCCAGTCCGCAGTTCTGCGAACGTGGTGCCCCCCAACCACAGTCTCGAGGGGATTTTACCTCCTGTTTGCTGTAGCTCCATAGCCACCCAGCGCTTTGGGCTCTTGTCAACATGCCAGTCTGTGAGCCTGTGCAAGTGTGTGGCTTTATAGTAAGTGGACGCCGAGGGCAGTCCCAGTCCCCCGGATTGTTTAGGTCTCTCCATCGTCGACTTGCGGACCCGCGAGGGTCTATGATTCCAGATAAACCCACGGATAGCTGTATCCAGCGATTTGAAGAATGATTGTGGGATTAAAAGTGGCAGGGTGGCAAAGAGATACAACAACCGTGGTAACACGTTCATCTTGATCGCGTTAATCCTCCCGAACCAGGTGATATAGTAAGCCGTCCAGCGATGGAGGTCTGATTGTATGTTCCGGAGGAGGGGCAGGAAATTCAGTTGGTACGTTTGTGAAAGGTCTTTCGGTAGCCAGGTACCGAGGTACCGTATCTTCTCCGTGCACCACGAGAAGGCAAACTGGTTGCCTAGTCTGTGGGCATCGCCTTCGTCCTTCATTATCGGCATCGCCTCCGACTTGTCAAGGTTCAGTTTCAGGTTTGACACCTGGCGGTAGTCTTCAAAAGCCTTTAGTAGGTTGGGCACAGAGACCAGAGGTTGTTCCAAAAAGAACAACATGTCGTCGGCGTATGCCGCTACCCGATGTTCCTCTGTGCCCACGCGAACCCCTGTTATACCCCCGTCCCGTCTGACCGCCTCCAGGAAGGGTTCCAGGGTGAGGGCAAACAGGAGGGGGGACAGCCTTGTCGCGTTCCATTACATATCGGGAAAGACCGCGTGAGGGCTCCGTTTATCCGTATCCGGGCAGTCGGAGTGGTGTACAGGGCCGAGATCCACATGCGCATATACGGACCAAAGCCCATGTGATGCAGCGTTTCCTTCAGGTATGTCCAGTCCACCCGATCAAACGCCTTTTCGGCGTCCGTCGAGAGGAGGACGACGTCTCGCTTTCCGGCCCGTGCGCTATGGATTATGTTCAGCGCTCGAATGGTGTCGTCTCGTGCTTCCCTGCCGGGAATGAAGCCTACCTGATCCGGGTGGATCAGGTCAGGCAGTAGACGGGATATCCTCAGGGAAAGGGCCTTCGTGAACAATTTTAGATCTGCGTTAAGCAGTGAGATCGGCCTATAGCTGGCACAATTACTCTGGTCTTTCCCTTCCTTGGGGATCACCGTGACTACAGCCGCTAGGGTGTCCGTGGGGAACGCCCCCCCTTCCCGCAGGGCGTTTAGGCTAGTCAGAAGTCTCGGTAAGAGCTCCTCTTGGAACGTCCGTAAGTAAGTCAGGGGGAGGCCGTCAGGGCCCGGCGCTCGGTGCGGTTTCGAACGTTTCATTGCAGTCGCTAGTTCTTCAAGGGTGAGGGGGTTGTCCAGCTCCTCCGCGAGTGCCGGTGTGAGTTTACGTGTTACATGTTGAGCTAGATAGTCCGTTACTCGTCGGTAATGGGTCTGTGCAGCAGCTCCCTGTTGGGTCTGGGATTGGTTGTACAGGTCCGCATAATAGGACCTGAAAGCATCCAGAATGCCCTCAGGCATCCCTGTAGTTCGCCCATTTGGCGTATGGATTTTGTGTATGTGTTGGGATCTACGCTTTTCCTGGAGCATCTTCGCCAGGAGTTTGCCGCTTTTGTTGGAGTGCTCATAAAAGAACCTGGCGGATTTTCGCATGGTGTGCAGCAGGCCCTGGGAAAGATGATTCGTGAGTGCTCTACGGGCTTCTGTGAGCCGTAAATGTATGTTGTCCTCTAGTGTGGGCTTATGTGAGTTTTCTAAGTCGGCTATCTGTTTCGTGAGGTCAGTAAGCTCGCGTGCCCTGTCTTTTCTGCGCTGTGTGCACACGGAAATGAAGTGCCCTCGGACTACGCATTTATGGGCTTCCCACAGTGTCAGGGGGGACATGTCTACTGTGTCATTTTCCTCAAAGTAGTTCCTGATAGTCTGTCGGGCTATGGTACAAGTCCCTAGGTCGTCTAGCAGGGACTCATTGAGCCTCCATTGGCGTTCTATGGGTTTGAGCAATGGAGATTTTATTTCCACCGCGACTGGTGCGTGGTCTGACTGGTGAATGAGTCCTATGTTGGCCTCCCGGAGAAGGGGCAGGCTACCCTGGGGCATGAATATGTAATCTATCCTGCTGTATTGTTTGTGCATCGGGGAATAGTAAGAGAAATCTTTGTCCTCCGGGTGCGCCGCCCTCCAGCAGTCCACTAACCCAGCTTTGGTCAGGGAACGTCTGATCGATCTAAGGCAGTGTTCCGGGACCGTACTGGCTCCCCGAGAGGAGTCCATGCGCGGGTCAAGAGGGACATTAAGATCCCCCGCCAGCACCACGAGGCCTTCCTTGAACCTGTCCAGTTTGTTCAGTGTCTTGGCTATGAATGTGTGCTGTTTCCTGTTGGGGCTATAGATGCACGCGAACGTGTGGGGAACGTCCCCGATGGAGCCTTTAAGGAAGATGTATCGACCCCCCGGATCAATGAGAGTAGCCTTGTGTTGGAAATGTACCGAGTGGGCGAATAAAATCGCCACACCCGCCTTCTTCATGTCTGGGTGGTTGGCAAAGTAACCCTGTGGAAAGCGTCTATTCTCCAGTTTGGCGCGGAAGTACCGCGGAAATGCGTCTCCTGCAGGAACGCTATGGACACCTTGTCGGCCCATAACCTGCGCAGCAATTGAGCTCATTTCTCAGGGAGGTTAAGACCCCTAACATTATGGGACCAGAGTTTAAGCAGCGCCGGTTTAAAGGACTCCATAGTCTCTTCGCGAGAGTCCCCCGCCCGGGCTCAGCGGGGTGTCGTAAGGGAAAGCCTCGTCGGTCTAGTCGGGTATATTCGGGGAAAAGGAAAGGTGGGTGGGGAGGTGTGTGGTAAAGGTGTGGTCAACCGTCTAGGTAAGTAAGTCAGTCGGGGAACAAAAGGCAACAATGAACCTTGGTCGGGTGTAGGTTGTCGGGGGTACTAAGGTGAAGCCCCTTCCAGTCCCGGACCAGTATGTACAGTATAGGTCAGTTGCGTGGGGTGCGTGGGAGGCTACCTATGGTGTTGGTCACCCTCTCTGGTAGGTGAAGTCAGTAGTGGACTCCCTCAGCTCCCAACCCGCCGAGTGTGTCTTCCGTCGGGTCAGAGCCCGGCGAGTCTCCCTATCTAAGCTATCGCGGGGTACCCATGGCGGTCCGAGTTACCCTCCCGGGACCCCCGCTATTGGGTCCTTTTACCCCACTTCCTCTAGCATGTAAGCTCATTGTGCACGGCCCTCAAGCCCTCTGTTCCTCTACATCCAACTTGTCTGGTTAAAATAACGTGTCTGTTATTCCACCCATTGTACAGCGCTATGAAGTTTGCTGGCACTATATAAATAATAAAATGATAATAATGTTGATAGAACTTAGCAACAACTCTCCAGCTAGTAGGTGCTACAGTGTGTAACACTCTCCATTAAAAAAAATAAAAAAAAGAACACATTCCATATAGTATGAAAGACTTCTAATCTTTCTCCATAATGGATTCTATATCATGCAACTCTTCAGCCCTTCAAACCTATTGACTGACCAAGGAAGCACATTGTTGCCTACAGAAGACAGGGATCAGAAGATGTTTTGTCCAAGTTTTTTTTTTTTATTTAGAGGTGGGACCATTCATGAACTTGACTGGTTGACATGGGATACTGTACCAACTAAGAAGAGCAGGTTATCATGAGTAAATTTCCAAAAAAGGTACAATTACTGGAGAATCAAATCAGCTGTGCTGCATTGACCCCACATCCATCTGTCATTTCCAGTATGATTCGGGTAAAGCAATTGAGCTTCAATGAAATACTTAAGAACTCAGGGATCGACGGGGCAGCCGGCCCCCCGTGGAATAAAGGGCCCCCCGATCGCAGCTGTGACCCCTGCAACCGCGGTAGTTCCGCCAGTGACTGCATATACGGTAAGTTATGAATAGGGTGTTGAGAACTATAGTAGTGATATTTTAGGAGAATCAGGCAATATGATCAGATTGCTTTACCCCAGGAAGACAGGAAGTGTAGTTAAGCTTGTGTATGTACTAATGTTCCATTATCAAACCAAACACAATCCCAGAAAACAAAGATTGGAGAAGTGTGTTCCAATTGGGAACTTTGAGGTAAAGGTCAGGAGAAACAGGAGGCCAGGAGAAGGTGTCAGTAAATGTTTAAGTCTGTTATTAAGAAAATCAGTCAGGGTAGACCTACAAATGGGTCACCGATACTAAAGCAATGTACACATTTGTTAAATTCCTACTAACAGAAACCAATCAGCCACGCTTCCATAAAGGCCAACTTTACATTCATTCACATACAAAGTAATACCACAATGAGAAATACAACCGCTAAAAAGGGGAGCTGTCAGTAGGTGCAGTGAGAAGATGTAGTTGCAGTTATGACTATATCATACAAATGATGCATTGCCATGTAAAATGTTTTAAAGTCACATTTACATGGCATGCACATCAAAATATTGCAACTAAATCATAAAATGTAGGCAGGTTGTTTTAAATCAATGTCACTTGGAAGGAAGAAAACACTTTGAACACTATGCCTTTCGAGAACAATAAATACTATTCAGGTTGCAAAAAATGGAGAAGATTGTTTCTCTACATGGAGGAAGCCTTCAATTTAGTTCCTTGTGAAACATCCCCATTAAGTAATTTATTTTATCAAATACATAAAGTGTTTCTTTTGATCCCTACATGAACAAGGTATATGATGTTTGCTTCGTTTCAGAACGTAAAAGAACACTCTAGGTTTTGTTTGATGAATTATACAGTTAATGCATTTAACCCCTTAAGGACACATGACATGTGTGACATGTCATGATCCCCTTTTATTCCAGAAGTTTGGTCCTTAAGGGGTTAAACAAACACACTGATAAAATGTAAAATAAAGGTGATACTCAACTCTGTGTCTCCTATATTTCTGTATCAAATCCCCAGGATTAGCAGTGGCTGCAATCTCTCAGCCTTTGAGTATTTTCTCATTGGTTTTAGTGAGAGATCTGTAGGGGTTTGTGTGAAACATACAAATATCTCAAAAGTTTTTATTTCAAATTGAGAGACAACAGAACAGAAAAATGGTATAAGAGTTCACAGCATTTTTGCAATAGTCGTGTATCTGAAATGTCCGAAAAATATACATTAAATATATTGTAGGATCTTAACGTTCAGTGCACGCAATGTATTGTAAGGAGGTTGAAATATAGACAAGTTGTACTTCTTCAGACTGAGAAACCTGAGAAACTCAGCCTGGCGCTGGTTCTGATCTGGATAGTTGTTTAAACATGAGTTTCTGTGCTCAAGGAAAACTTTTAAAAGTCCACCTTTAGACATGCAGCATATGCAAAAAAGACATTTCTCTATTTGCAGTGTGGGGAGTTTTATTGTCTTTGGTCTCACCACACACTTTCTAGAACCCAGCTATATGCACTCAGAGGGACCGACATCTAGAACAGAACAGGTGCCATGCTGATGAGACCCAAAGCACAGTTCATGTCTTCTGGTTTCTGGTCACTGAATTCCTTTTGAATCACAACCAGGGTTTTTAATAAAAAAAAAAAAAAAAAAAAAAAAAAAGACATTGTGAAGCATGAAATACCATGTCTTTCTGTGGTCATTTGCATATCAAGCAGGGATCTCTGGGATATGTGTGAAAACATGATTTCTTGGGTTTCTGTATCCTAGCACCACTTTCCAAAGTCCGATTTGAGATATGCAGGTGATGCACAATAATTTCTCTATCATTAGATGACTATTGTGTAAATGTATTTTGAGGTTAGCCTGAACATGTAATTACACTGTAAGGATTATTAAATGGACAATCATTTTTTTTTTTTTTTAATTCTTTATTTTTGGAATGACATTGTTATACACATATGCATTACAACATAAGTTACATGGCATATTTGTCCGTTTACATTGGTTTGGAAACAGTTCATGTTTCGGGTTGCATTGGAACATACCGCGTCTGCAGTTCAGGCATAGTTTCTCAGAGTTGCATGTATTCGCTTTTTGGTGTCATATTTGTACATTTCGTAGTTAAAGCATAGTAAGAACACAGTAAAAAGAACACAGTAAGAAGAAACATAGGAAAACGTATTTATGATCTCCTAGGAGGGTCATGCCTATTGGCTTAAATTCTTACTCCGGGGGACAATAATTTTTAACACATTTTCTTTCTGACATTTTTAACACAGCACGTTCTCTGATTTGTTTTCAACCTCTATCAATCACTATCCAAATTATCCAAGGGAACCCCAGAAGAATAGTCCCCCATTTGTGCCAGCTGCAAACTGTTTTAAGTCCTTGACAATTTCTTTGAAATTCACTTTTATCGACAGATAACGCAATGTAATAGACCCTATACCCCTTTACATGCACTAACACCTCAGTACATATCAGGATAATTGACTTTCCACTGGCTGCTAGAGAATCTTATCGGAGTGGACAAAGTCTGGAGAAAAAAAGACAGAAGTATCCAGGGGACCAACTTTGAGGTTAAACCATTGGGAAACAGTTTAAAAGCCAAAGGTAAGACAGTGCCTAGACACATCTATCCCCATAAAAAAACATAAATGAGAAGAAGTTGTTGTGAGGTGGGATTTTCTTTAATTACTGCTAGGAATATTTAAATGTATTTATCCAAGATTGTGCATCTCATTTAATGAGTTTTTATGAATAAAGAATGTCAAGAAGATTGGTAAAAATGTTCCAGTCTAGGGCTGTGCTTCCTATTTAATATGTTTCTATGAGACATTTATGACCGAGAGCATACCAGATGATAGGTATATTAGTTTAAATAGGCAAGGTGTATTGCCCGTGTAGAAGATTTGAAGGTAAGCATTGCCCAACAGGCTTTAAAAGTTGTATATAGCTTAGTGTATCTTATTATTTTTTCACTTTCATGTGACATTTGCTTTGTAATGATACATAAATTATAACTTTATTTCTCTGAGATTATTTTTATGAACTTACCGACCAACAGGGGTGGAGTAACTGTTTAAGCTACAGTTCTCTTTCTTTTAGTCATTGCCAACAATCAGTTCCTCCTTCAATGTACTGAAGGAATAATTAGCAAGGTACTTCCACTTTCTCCTTATCTTTACTGGTAACACTTGCTTCCTCAATACATCTAAGCACAGATTAACCTTTTGCCTGATGTTAGTTTTGACAAGGGGTGGGTCCACTCCTTAGCTAGATTAATATGAAAAAAAAAAACACACAGTACAAGCTTCACAGATACTGTATTTATACTTGCTGCACTAAATACAAATTGTTCAAAAAAAATATAAGAAAGGCATGAAGTAACATTGAAAAACTATTGTAAACTAGACTTGAACATTGTTTTCCGAATGAACACATTTCTGTCCACATTTCGGTTATTGGTCCATTCGAAAGACGAATGGACAAATATAATTGAATGAAACGAAGACCGAATTTCTTGTTGGACCAAATTTTGACCATACTATTTGTTCTTTGTTAATGCAACTCGCTCCTTGGCCTTAAGACACCCTGTGCAAACAATCATCACCATCACCCTCCCCCCCACCCCACCCCCACCCCGGTAATACACATTTGTAACGGCACCCCCAGGCATAAAAGGGGTTAACAGCTGTTTAGGAGATATTCCCCTTCCCTATATACAGGCAGCTACTGTAGACACCAATCCACCGAAACGGAGAAGCATCCGAATGCTCTCAAACATATGAATGCTGTAAACGGCCGAATAGGAAAAACCATACGTCCAGTTTACACTCCTAGCAATCGGTTTGAAACAGCATGCAATCCAATTCCCCCAATAACGAGACTACACTTCGTTTTGAGGGTCAAGCAGAATCAGCCAGAGCTGTGGGTTTATTGTTCTTATTTACACATTCTTACACATTAGTACCACCCACAGGGTTTTGTAAAACAACCAATAAACACATACAATACACTCAGACACTCCCACACAAAATCCTCCCCTCTGCCTGTGATACAATTACCTTACACAATGGGTTAATGTAATTATCACAGGCAGGAAAATACACAGTTTTACACAATATTCATAACTTTAAAAGTATGCATCACATTCACATACAACTTACATTTCAGAATCATACTCCACATACAAACATACATCAAAATCACACAAATTGGTCTAGTGGGTCAAAAGTTAGGTCGAAGTCCTTTATGCCCAAAACCGGTTCCACAGAGTCTTCTATCCTGGAGATAATTGGGAAGTAATCAAATTATCTCCAAGGACAGAGGCAAAACTCCATTAGCCACATGGTAGCAAAAGACAATAACATACATATATATAACTGTGCAGCTATTGCATAAAACAGGTACATTCAACATATCCCCAGATAGCTTAGATCTGAGCGCACATTATTACTGAATGGCGCTCAGATCACATACATACAGTTCAATTGCCATGGAGCCAAAGTCTTTAGCATAGTCTTTCGTTATACAAATGGGCTCCATGGCATAGCTATCTGGGGTATCACTGTTCACTCAGTCAATCTACCGAACGCCCAAGTAGAAAGGCACGAACAAGCCTTTCAAAAGGAGAAAAGAACAGCGTTTAACATGGGGCCATAGTCCAGAGGGAGCAGGCAAGCAACCAGGCTTCTCCAGTGCCCAGTGGTGAGGTTGGTTCCGCCACAACATTCATTTATGTATAGTGTATGTAAAGGTGTGTAGTGTTTGTATAGGGGATTTATTAAATGTGTGCAAGCAGGGTCGGCCTTTGGCGTGTGCCATGGAGCAGGAGGCGCCATGTGGCTGACACAGCTCGCACATGGCCAGGTGAGTGCAGGAGGAGCTAATGGAAGTCCCCGGGTCGAGGATTCATTATTTTCCACATGGGACTATGAAAGTAAAGGGGCGTGGCTTACCAACCGTCAGGGGCGGAGCTTACCACATGGAGGAGGCTGGGCTAAAAGGCAGTCGGTGCAGAACTTGCAGCTACCTGGAGCTCCACGTACTTGCTGCAACTAAAAGAATCCCTGCTTCCACTCCTCCCTTCCAGCCATACGGGAAAGAGGTAATTGTGTGTGTGACTGTATTCTTGTGTGTGAGACTATATTCTGTGTGTGAATGTCTGCATGTGTGTGTGTGTGTGAGACTGTACTCAGTGTGTGACTGTAACAGTGTCTGACTGTCTGCCTGTGTCTGACTGTCTGCCTGTGTGTGTGTGTGTGTGTGTGTGTGAGACTGTACTCGGTATGTGACTGTAACAGTGTCTGACTGTGTGTGTGTGTGTGTGTGTGACTGTAACAGTGTCTGACTGTCTGCCTGTGCGTGTGTGAGATGTACTCAGTTTGTGACTGTAACAGTGTCTGACTGTTTGCCTGTTTGTGTGTGTGTATGTGAGACTGTACTCAGTGTGTGACTGTAACAGTGTCTGACTGTCTGCCTGAGTGTGTGTGTGAGACTGTACTCAGTGTGTGACTTTCTGCCTGTGTGTGTATGAGACTGTACTCTGTGTGTGACCGTCTGCCTCTGTAACTGTGTCTGACTCTAGCTTTGCCTGACTGTCTGCCGTTTTGTGTGACTGTAACCAGGGCCCGCCTTTGGGGTGTGCAAACTGTGCGGCTGCACAGGGCGCCATGGCAACAGGGGCACCAGGTGGCGACACAGCTCGCAGTCGGTCACTCAGAAATCGGCCCAATTTGGAATGCAGGATGAGCGTGGAGGAGGAGCGTGGGGGCACAACGTCAGAAGGATCCGCTCAGTGGGTGTCAGAGCGGCAGTTGCTCTTCAGTCAGCGAGTCGGTGAAGTGGTAAAAACTGACAGCAGGATACAGGGAGCAGCAGCCTTTAATGTAAGTGCTTGTCCTTATTGCTTTATATATATATATATATATATATATATATATAAAAACTATTGCGTTTTATTGAAGGGGCAGGGGGCTAGTGATAGAGGGGGGCAGGGGGCTGGTAAAGGGTGAAGGGGGAAGGGTTTTGTTGAAGGGGTTGCAGGCCACAGATTGTGAATGTGCCTGAAACTGTCTAAGGGGGTCAAACAAAGATGGCGGGGGGTTGGGGGGGCGCCACAAGATTGGCTCGCACAGGGTGCACCTAAGGCCAGCCCTGTGTGCGAGAGCTGTGATGGCTGTGTGTGATATGAATACTATATGCTGGCTGTGTGATTTTTGTAATGGGTATATTGGCTGTGTGTGATATATGTGCTGGGATTATTGGATGTGTGTGATGGGTATTTAATTCAGATAAAAATGTGCATGTAGGACCATGTGTGAATGCAGGTGTGTATTTTTGTAGATTCACATGCACACAGTACCACAGTCAGATGCACACAGTTATACACATACACTGTCAAATACAGCCGCACGCACAAAGTCTAAGGCACATAGTCACACTCAGTTACACACAGTTGCAGGCAGTCACACACACACAGTGACAGACAGTTACACACACACATTTACAGACAATCATACACACACAGATACAGATGGTCACATACACAGTTACAGACAGTCTCACACACAGGGCCGGTGCAAGGATTTTTGCCGCCCTAGGCAAAAAAAAATTTGCCGCCCCCCCATATGTCCTGCCCACCATGTGACATCACAATGCCCCGCTCATATGCTCTGCCATATGGGCTAACGTCAGTCTGCACAAAGTGTCTTTTATCTGAAAAGACAGTGTGTTTACATTAAAACGCCTACAGACACAGGCTATAGACACCAGAACCACTACATTAAGCTGTAGTGCTTCTGGTAACTATAGTATCCATTTAATGTGAGGTAAATTAGAGATTAGTGCCACTAATAATATATTGGATTGCCTATTTACCACAAGATGAGGACAATAGGCTAATTATGGGCTCAGTCTGGCTCCACAGGTCTGGTGTAGAACAGGAAGCAGCGCCATTTTTTGGGGCCCCTTACACAGCTCAAGGTCTGGGCCCCCAGGGCTTGACCGTGAGTATGCCTACAATGCCCACACATAAATCCACCTACATGGCCCACCCATGAGTTCTCTCCCAGGTAGTGGAGTGTATGTGTGTAGGGGATTTTTTATGTGTTATTGTAGAGGATGTAATGTGTGTGTTCTTATAGACTGTAGTGTATAGGGATACCAATTTGTGTAACGGATGTAGTGTGTGTATAGTGGATGCAGTGTGTGTTTGCGTGTAAGGAATGCATTGTATGTTTCTAGGTGTGTGTGTAAGGGATGCAAGGTGTGTTTCTGTGTATGTAATTGAATGCAATGTGTGTCTGTAAGGGGTGCATTGAGTGTGTAAGAGATGCATTTTGTTTCTGTGTGTAAGAGAATAAGTGTTTGTGTGAGCGTAAGGGATGCATTGTGTGTTTCGGGTGTGTCTGTGTGTAAGGATGCATTGTATGTTTCTGTGTGTATGTGTGTGTGGGGGGGGTGAATTATGTATGTGTGTAGTGTAAAAGAGAGGGTTTGTGGGGTAGGATAGGGACTGAGAGGGGAGCAACTCTTATTTTTAAAAAAAAATCATAGTGCTCTCCCCGCCTGTCAATTAGTGATTTCCCTTTCCCTCCTGTCCCTCAGTGTTCTCCCTTGGCCCCCTGTCCCGCTGTAGTCCCCCCTTGGTGGTCTTCTCACTCTCCCCTCCCCCTCTTAGTGGTCCTCCCTCCCTCCCTCCCTCAGTGGTCCTCCCTCCCCCCCTTTGGTGGTCCTTCCCCTCTTCCCCCCTTAGTGGTCCTCCCTCTGGCAAACCCCTAGTGGACCTTCCCCCCTCCTCCCTCAGTGGTCTTTACTCCTCCCCCTCTTCCCCAGTGGTCCTTACTCTCCCCCAGTGGTCCTTAGTGTCCCCCTCCTCATCGCCCAGTGATCCTTAGTGTCCCCTCCCCCTCCTCCCCCAGTGGTCCTTAGTCCCCTCCCCCCTTAGTGGTCCTTAGTCCCCACTCTCTTCCCCCAGTGGTCCTTAGTCCCCCCTCCTTCTCCCCCAGTGGTCCTTAGTGTCCCCTCCCCCTCCTCCCCCAGTGGTCCTTAGTCCCCCCCTCCACCCCCCTTGTGGTCCTTAGTCCCCTCCACCCCCCTTGTGGTCCTTAGTCCCCTCTCCTCCCCCAATGGTCCTTAGTCCCCCCTCCTCCCCAGTGGTCCTTAGTTCCCCCCTCCTCCCCAGTGGTCCTTTGCCCCCCCCTCCTCCTCCTCCCCCAGTGGTCCTTAGTGTCCCCCCTCCCTCCTCCCCCAGTGGTCCTTACCCTCCTCTTCCTCTTCCCTCCTGCCAATGTAGCGTGGCCGGGTGGCGCAGAACCCGGGACAGGAACCTCTGTTTCCTGTACCCTGCCGCCCGGCCACGCAACATTGAGAGACCGGCAGGAGGGAGCACTCTGCGGTCACTCAAATCCGTCCGCCCCCACACAGGCGCTGCAGCATGAGGAGACGCACCGGTGATTCCGGGTGCATTTTTACGGCGCCCCCTGCTAAGTTGCGCCCTAGGCGGCTGCCTAGGTCGCCTTACAGGTGGCGCCGGCCCTGCTCACGCACACAGGTACAAGGACACACACACTCATGTTGCTCCATTCCTCCGCAAGTTTAGCTCCACCTAGCTGGAGGATAATGAAATCTTCCCCCCAGGTGTAGCGCGGCCACACTATATAGCGCAACTGCGACCTACATTATAAGAGAGCTCTGTTCACTCTCTCACATCTCTCACCCAGTGAGTGTGTGAGCTGTGCCCGTAACATGGCGCCCCCTGCTGCCATGGCACCCTGTGTGACCGCACAGCTCGCACACCCCTAAGGCCAGCCCTGGGACCGGACCTGTAATTTCTGACCCCAGTAAATTCTATTTAGGCACTAGTGAAGCACTTAGTCTGTGGTGTGCAGTGCAGGTGAGATAAGGGAAAAACACACTTACCTCCTTACATCCATTCGGTGTCCAAGGGAATGCTATTGCCCCATGCTGCTCTAGATCAGTGCTAGGTAACCTTTGGCACTGCATATATAGTGGACTACATCTCCCCTGATGCTTTGCCAGCAAAACGTCTGTTATGAGCATTATGGAAGATGTAGTCCACAACATCTGAAGTGCCGAAGGTTGCCTAACCACTGCTCTAGATGCACTTATGCGTCTTAATACATCTCTGAGAAAAGAATGCATGCTTGCATGTCTACAATTGTGCTGTTAATTTTCCTAGTTCAGCTACTCTGGCCATAAATTAGAAATTCACGTTTAATTAATTTGAATTCTCACGTTAGTAAATAACCTTGTTAGTAAATAGCCCCGTACACGTAGTGAAAACACTTTTTTTTCTTGACAAACTCCAAAATTGTAAAATGAATTAACTGAAAAAAAACAAAAAAACATTGTAAGCTTTATTCTCACATGAGTTTTATTTTATGTATAGCCTCGGTTTAATCAAGGCACGGTTTCAACGTGCATTGCTAACTCCATGGAACAGAGCAGGTTTCACACTGTCACTAACCTGTCTGATTCCCACTGATAATATACACACAGTAGCAATAAAACACCAGTGTTCATTGATTTATAATCATTCCAGATGTTCCGTAGAAAAAAAAAAATTAAACATAAATACAGAATCCAACCCTTTTTAGATTTATTTGACTTCACAGCATTTATCTTGCTGGGTAACACACTGACCTGTATTTGTGTTTAAACCCCATCAATCACCAGTGACAGAACTGGTAGCAGAGGCGTGTTAGTGATCACAAAAACAAGTTAAAGAGAAATGGAAATTTCATTTTGTTTTACACTAACCGGACAACAGATGTTTTTGTGTAAAATTTTCCAAAGCAAATATTTTATAACATGTAGATTTACCTATAGGAAGAAAATGCTAATGCTCTCTGTCAGTGCTCAAATTATGAACACTTTGGAAACGATACGCATAAGGATTAGTATATTTTGCCCCAGGTTTACTTACATTTTTTGTATGACAGCGATATTATTTTAAATTGTGTGTGCAATATCATGAATGTACAAAATACATATACAAATATACATAAAATACATGTACATTTGAAGAAAACATGTATCTATGTAACACTTTTTTTTCTTTTCAAAATATGTATGTATTCCTCATGTGCACATGTATGTGCAATAAATGTATGCTTCATGCATACACATATGCCTATTTTAAATGGTGGAATATATATTCCACCTGCTACCTCTTGTCTCAAATCCCCATTTTATCCTTTGGATCAGGCTTCCCCAAACTCCAGCCCTCCAGATGTTGCTGAACTACAACTCCCATGATTCTCAGCCTATCTACTTCATTCATAGAATCATGGGAGTTGTAGTTCAGCAACACCTGGAGGGACGGAGTTTGGGGAAGCCTGCTTTAGATTGCAAGCTCACGGGCTATCTAGCTAAAGCACTTTGTATTAAATGGCTAGATCTCAGCTTACGGGCAGGGCCCTCTCTACCTTTTGTATTTGTCTGTGTATATTGTACGTTGACCCATAATTGCACAGCGCTGCGGAATATGTTGGGGCTTTATACATACCAGTAATAAATAAATAGTGCCATTCCATGTATGCATATCCCTAAAATGCACAGTATATATTCTGATACTAGCATAATTCTTATTTTTATTCTACTTGATTAGAGCTATAATAAAATGGCAGAGCGTCCAATCCAAGTGATGATATAGATTGCAACATGTAAACGTATCTCTGTCTTTGAAACTTTAAATTCCATTTACCTCCTGAGTCATGCACTGAGTAAGCGGCTGGAACATTAAAATATAAAATATGAAGCTGTTAATAATAAAAAAGAAGCTAATATTTCTATAGAATTATTTCATTTCCATGGCTTGAAATCATTCGATTAAGTACAATTGTACTTCAAACAATCAGAGATGGCTTCTCAGCTCTAACACATTAAAAAGGCCCAGAGAACTGTATTATTTGCTTTTTGTTTTGCGGTCACCACGTTAGGCCCCTGACTCAGCAGTTATATTATTTGTGTTGCTTCTCGCCATTGGCCAGACCTAGAAGGACCCACTGCAGGGTTTTGTAAGCTAGGTCAGGTCACATGTTTACATTTTCCAGGTGAGTGACTTTGGACTTTTTCAGATACAGGTCTTTGTGGCCATTATTAGGAAGGATTTAATAAAAGCCCCAGGGCAGTCTTAAACCAAGTACATTCTTAGTGACTACATTAGAAAAAATATATACCGTATATTTTTTACAGATACTTCCCGTGGGATTAGTCACCATTTTATTCCTTTTTTTAGTGTAAGCAGGGGATTTTTTTTTATATAGTCTCAATAGGTGCACTGTCGTATATCTTAAGCATTTACTTTTAGCATATTGTCTGCGAAATCATTTTGCCAAGAGTATTACTTCCTCAAAGCTCACTCCAATCAAACAGGTCAGATTTTTACTTCTCTGAATCTCATAACCTTTTATCTGAAAGTTAAAAGTGCATTTACTGGAAAAAAAAATATTCCAAATGTACTTTACCCGTGAGTTTCAACATTGTTTGCTCCACAAGCTTTTCTTTGATTACCGGTAACCAAAATCAAACAGGTACACGTTTATAAGGTTTCTTGGCGTTGCTTGAGTGCAAATGGAACAGGAGGGAGGTTCATGGCTACACTGTATGAGACCACTAAATGTGATTTCAATGAATGACATTTAGATTTCTTCTTGCATGAGCCCGACTGCTTATATATGATTTGTTCATTATACTTATAAAAGCATGTATATCATGAATGGTGGTGGGAAGGAGAGTTGTAACAAATAACTGTCTAGAAAGATGTCTATTCTATAACAAGTTAGGAATTACTATTATTACTATATGTCAGCAGAATTCTTAGTATTACACAACAGCAATATAAAAAAGTAAAAAAAAAATAGAAATAATCGAAAGGTTAATGTGAACAGGGCTTTTCTTAAAATGAGTTAACAAATCCATCCAAGTCCATTTAGATCTCTGTAAATACATGTATATATATATTAACTCCTTCATGACAAGGGATTAGGCAAATCACCATATTATGATCATCCTGGATTAAGCTCCCTGGGACTGCACAGAGTTGAAGTTGATTAATTCATTATCACCTGTTCATTAATAGCAATAATTCCATAGATGATTTGTATGTCCGTGCACTACACATTCTAAATTATGCCTCTCTACGTTCCTTGTCAAACATTTTATTGGATTTAAATATAGCAGCAGAGCAGTGGTGGGCGCCGGGGGTTATATTACCGAGGACCTCAACAGATATTTACGTATTAATAAAATATAATTAGTATTATGTAAAATACATCTCTATGTATGTTTGGGACAGTGTGACAAAATACGTGTCAATTTATATCTGGAATAATATAACACGTTTTAGGGAAAAGTGATGTCCTGGAAACGGTAAGGAGCTGGATAATTGTTACATGGGATTATAACATGTGAGAAGGCTGTGGCATTTGTGTGGAAAACGTCACGTGAAAAGGTTTGTACAATAGATTCGAAAATGGCCCAATTACACACTTCATTTAAATGTGGTTTTAAGATCATGACTATTCTGTACCTGGTGTTTGACAATTTTCAGTCTATAAGCAAAAATGCAACTTAAAAGTATTATTTGAGGTTCTATTTCCTAAACAGCAAACTGTGGAGATTTGACCCCCTCGCTTACGGTTTCTTCTTTATTTCGTGGTGGAACAATCTTATGTTATTGGGTCAGAGTGTAAACAAAAGACTATCTGCTAAATTGCTTAGACCTCTAGAGGAATATGTCCTGTCATAAAGTAATAAAGACACAATAGGAGTTTAGAGTAATAAAGAGGAATTTCAAACCAATTCCAACATTTTATACAAGTATTTAAAACAGAAAAAGTGTTTTAAAAGAAAACCTGAGTTTCCTATCATCTTGTCTCTTCCTCTTTTTCTCGGGTTTCTTTATGCTTTATTTTACTGTAATTTTTTTTTTTTTTTTTTTTTAAATTCTTTATTTTTGTGTGCATAGATTATACAGAGAACATTTTTCTGGCCGTGCCACAATAGCTCTCGCCAGGAGTTTAGGTAAATACAATGGTATGGCATTAGTAACTGTGCACATTTTTTTTTAAGTGTAATAACAGAAATATATAACATGTTGCGTGATTATACGTTAAGCAGACTGGTATGCTTCAACCTAATGAATAATTAAGTCAGTGCTTGGTTGCGTGATAAGTCATCTCTCTAAAGTCGTTGTGCGTCTGGTTGAACTGTCCTGACATAGATTATGTAAGATGAAACTCGCTAGATGCTAGGAGTATCTGGTCATACAGTGAAGTACGGTAAATACTGCATTGAGGCATTAGTAGACTCAGGTTAGTCATGTGGTCAGGTGAATCCCTGTCTTCGATGGCTGCAATAAGTGGGTCGGGTCTAGTGAGCTAGCTTGTAGTTGTACCCGGGTTTAGGACCCTGGATGGTCCATCCTGCCTATGCTTGTTCATAATACTACTATAGTGCATTATATTGCTATCGCTGTGCTCTGTGTAACGCATAGGTGTGTCATGCTCTCTAAACCTAGGCTGTAAGGTGTTAAAGAGTGTGTAATTACGCTGAGTCATGTCATTTTGTTTTGACTGTTTTTCTTATGTTCGTGATCCACCTAACTCTCTCCAGTCGATAGATACATTGTTTCAATTCAATAATGCAAGCCACTTGTTTATCCTGTTAGGTTACAAATACGCTTATTCCATTAAAAGGTAAGCAAGGTTTATCGCTGTGTTATATTACACAAAAGCTGTTTCTTCTCTGAAGCTAAGAGAGGTTTTATTTAATTAAGCCGTTTATTTATCGGAATGTGCTGTTGCTTAATTTTGGTTTTCTTGCTGTAAATTGTATTAATTACTTTCATTTGATTCTTTCTACAACTTTAGAGTCTGTTCTCTCTCCTTCCCGTAGCTTACTTTCAACATACTGCTTGAAAAGATGCCTGAGTGACACCTAGTGGTCACAGGAAATTGGTACATTCAAAATGGTGTACAAACTAAAGAGAAATGTTTAACTTCTTGTCAAATCCTATTTGTATTATTGTTCATCATTTGCAAATGAGAAACTTAATCAAATGCATTTACAGTCTTATTTCCCCAAAGGAAACTTAAACAGAACTAGAGGAAACTGGAGTTATCGTTCACACAGTTATGGTGCAAATAGTGTGGGTGTATAGAAATGTATCAAAGAGGTCTAAAGCCATGAAACTCACAGTAATGTGCTGTATGTATCACGGAGCTCAGTGTATCACAGAGCTCAATGGCAATAAAACTCACAACACCGTACAATGGCTAGCAGAGCTCAACAACAGTTAAGCCAAAATACTGTGCAGTATGTACAATTGTACCAACGAGATTTACAGTAATAACACACAATAAGCAACGTGTATGATACTATAACAGAGGTAAATAACAATAAAATACTCAGTAATGCACACTGTGAATCAAAGAACGTCATACCGGATATCTTGAAAATGTGAGGCCAGTACTAAGAATTAAGAAATGAGAAGCATTCAAAGGCAAGTGCTTGACTCCTTTTATCTCCCCATCATAGTTTTATAAATTATGGTAAAATTGATAAGAAGTATTTAAATGGAAATAGTTCAAATTTTATTTTAAATTGTGTTATTTTAGTTATTCATGAAATTGCTGTTTAACCCATGCATATGGAATGTTTTGTGGAACATTTAAATAAATGTTGTGCTATTTTTTTATACCCTTTATAGATAAATTATGTTTCATGCTATCATTATCGTGAACTTTCACAGGTGGCTTTTTTAAAGCTATCATTGTGTGGTATGGAGTCGGGACGGGCGGGCAGACCTTAAAGCTGGCATCACCAGTGCCGCAACTTGCACCACTGGTAACACCCATATAATGTACGGGCCTGCATGAAAGTTGGCCTGTCCACCTGCTGAAGGAGCACAGTAGCCTGGCATCAATATGTCAGTCTGGCAGGTAGTCTCCCGGCCGACCCCCATCATACAGAACCATGCATTAAGCACTGCTGAAGCGGTCACTGCATAGCCCTTGTGCCTACTGCACAGCGTGCAAAAAAAAAACATACAGGAAAAATACATGCATGGGTTTTTTTTTTGTTTATCTACTAAATAATTTGTAAAAACTATGGAGTGTTCCTTTAAACAGTCAACCACAAACATTTTTATAGTTATTAAGAGAAATTAAAAGAGGTATTACAACTTTTTCCATTATTTTATAGATATATTTTAAACAGAAAAGCTGTTTTAAATAGGAAGCCTTATTTTCATATAATTCTGCTGCATCCTCTTTTTATTTTATTCTTACTTACTTATTTATTTACTTAATTCTGTTTTTCTTTCATTTTATATCAGTTAAGTCTCTCTAATCTCCAGGTATGTTGTTTTGATGTCATTTATCAGTAATTTGCTTATCCTGTTAGTCCCTTAGTACTCTATACAAGCTTAGCAGCATGTTCTGAACATTGAACCTATTCTATGACATTCCAGATTCCAATGTGAGATAGGATCTTTAAAAGCTGATTTATTACATCACTGGTTATTAATGAGTTAAATGAAAATGACTTGGTATTGAAGGAGCAGGTCCACAGATCACTATAAGTTTTGCAGAGAAGAGGAAACGGCAGACTGATCTAGAAAATCACTTTCCTGAATGTTTTATTAGGCCTTTTATGAGGCATTTAATAGATAATTTGTTAAAGAGAATTGTCATGTTTGTGATAGTGACAGTTCCTCTTTCCTTCAATTACATGATTCTGAAGCATTACACAGGGGCAAGGCATTGACTGGAGGTAAGTATAAAGTACACTTATCCTATCCTGCGTTTACATTGGATCAGTGACTCAATTTTCTCAAGATGCTCTGTCAGTCAATGCATTGGATTCCAGTTAGATATAGGGTTCAATTTAAAATTTTGGTGCTTGTTTACAAGTCCCTACATAATGCTGCTCCAACCTACCAAATCCTCCCTAATACACAAGTATGTCCCGTTGATGCCCCTACACTCTGCCAAAGACCTACGTATATCCTCTGTCCGTACTCCCACCTCCAAGATTTCTCCAGGGCTGCACCTTTTCTGTGGAACTCCCTTCCCTTCTCCATAAGACTTTCACCCAGTCTCCACTCATTCAAAAAATCATTGAAAACTCACTTCTTAGAAAGCATATCAATTAAACTGTTGGCAGGTTTTTATCCCCCACCCCCATGACTCCTCTCCTGCAACTGTCAAAAAATACCTACTAAGCCCTCAGTGAATACTTTTCTAACAACCTACTTCGTACCCCTACTTTTACCCTTTGTGTCATTGAGCAAAGCCCTCCACCTCTCTGTTCCTGTACGTCCAGTTGTCTGGTTACAATTACATGTCTGTTAGTCCACCCATCGTACAGTGCTACGGAATCTGATGGCGCTATATAAATAATAAAATAATAATAATAATAATGAACTTGATAATTTTTCTATAGTCCATTTAGTGCACACAAGGAGGGATTGAATGGCAGATGCAACTTTGCATTCATTACCAATACAAATAAAATTTAAAGAAAATGAAAATAGTAAAAAAAGAAAGAATAACAAATCCCTGCTTTGCACAGACCTCCAAATATACTTTAATTACAGCAAATCCTCAGAACATGTAGCTTCTGCAAAGGCACTTACAGAAACTAGATTGTTCATCCAATCCTGGTGCTTCCATTGATGTTAATGAGAGCCCGGTACCAAGACCATAAAATACATGGTGGTCCCTATTGGCTTCCATTCAGTCACATGAGTGCAGCTTATAAAAAAAGAAATATTAATGAATTAAAAGGCACGTGCATGTTCCCATACAATAGGGATGTCAGCTGAACATCTTCATTTTTCCTTCATTTGTTCTCACTCTTCCTCTTGGAAATAGAGACAGTGAAAAAAAAGGACGGAACCAGGTGGAAATTGCTTTTACTTTTTTTTTGTGCCAGAATTAAACATCTGACGTGATGAAAAACAATGAAAAAAAAACATGATTTTTGCATGAAGCATCACATCCATTATTGTACCATTAGGACCTGAATTATCCATTTAACATAATCTTCTAGAGCATTCATTGGGAATGGCTAGTTGCCATCACATAATTTTATAAAGGAAAACTATAGGCTCAAAAAACATCATTGATATACATCATTGATAAGCTTCTCAGTCATTTCTTAATCAGAAGTTTTTTTATTCATACATTTTGTCAAATAATATAATACACTATGATGGGAAGTTCAGATTGGAGTTTTTATTTCAGAAATAGTTTCCAACATAATGATTTTTCTTTTTACAGAACGCTACAGCTAACATTAAAAGTAATAGAATATGTCTCATTTTGATTTGAAATTAAAGTATTAATACAATAATTTAAAGATACAATTTAGATTACTAGATGAAAAAAAGGTAATTGTATGTTTCCTGAAAGGTCCCGCTAGCAGGGTCGAATTTCTTATGAGGCAGAATAGGCACCTGCCTACAGGTGCCTGTTCAGTTGGGACCAACTTTTTTAGAGCACTTATTTGCCTTTTTTGGAGCTTGGTTGGGGCAGTGAGGGGAGATAAGTACCAGGATCCTTGGTCAGTTTCTTCTGTTGTCTCTCCTTGATACACCTAATAGCAGAGCTGCAGGAACAGTTATAGAGGGTGTTATAGATCCTCCTTCAGGCTATATGAGGCTGGACAGGAAGTGGAAGGTATCACTTCCCATCTGTCCATTAACAGGAATCTACCCTATCACACAGGAAATACCTTGCAGGAGGAGTGATGCACATTGTTATCAGTTCCTGCAGTACTGTGCTGCTGTGGTGCTGTCCCTGTACAACTTTCAAGATAGCTTCTTGCTTCTCTCTCCTGTGGGCACTGCAACCCCACGTCTGATGCTGTCAGGAATGATGGCCCCTGCATAGAGAGGCCTCCACTTATGGGCAACTGGCTCTGCTGCCCAAACGGCAACTCAATGGAGATAATGGAAATTCCTTCTTATGAACAAACATGAACAATGTGCACAAGCAGCTAAATAAGAGCAGATTTCAAACCTGCCCCATTGTTTGACATGCCTACATACTCTCAAGTATTCTCTCCAAACAGCTACCAATGAGGGGAGAGTGGAACAGCAAAACTAAAACCCATTACAGAACTAAAGACACACAATTTTTTTCCCCATATTTTTTGGGGGGGAAAATTGTGTAGAGTCTTAGTCTTTCCAAACTACTGCAAATACATCCCCAACATAAAAACAGTTGGGGTTCTGCCCCAAGTGCCCCTATGGACGAGCCACTACTGATTTTAATCCTTTTAACACTAAACAACCTATGTAATCTAACTCTGACATTAATCCCTCTCTAAACCCCCACTTTGCTCTAACCACTTATAACATTATCTTTTACCCAGCATGCGTTTAGACAGCTGTATGCACTCACTATATTCACACATTCAAACACATTACATTACAGTCAGAAATATGCACATACATATATATGCAGTTGTCAAATGCGAATATATATGTTTTAGACATTTTTATGTCTGCAATGTCCGGTTAAAACCTTTGTTAAACTCACTTTATCTGCTTTTTTTGAGGTAGCAGGGGAGATGTGCCCTAGGTAGGTCTTTCCTGTTTTTTGTACTGTATATCTTTAGTAGATCCCGACCAGAAGTAGTTGAATTCTTTAAAACATTAACACACCTTTTCTTGCAAGCTAATTGTTAACACCTGGATTAGATTCCAGCCATCATTGAGGTATTTAAATAGTGGGCACTGCAGATGGAGTAAATGTTCTCTCACTAAGATTTGGGTTTTTCTTTTACAATATGTTTTCTGTATTTTATCTTTTTTTTTTTTTTTACAAATTTTCTGGTAATATTAGAAGTGCAAAGATGACAGGATGAGAATTGATACCAGTTTGTATGAGATGTTTTGTATTTTCTTGTAGAATTTCAGTTTAGTTCACATCGGAAGAATTTGGAATGAAAGGAAATTATTATTAAGTGAAATCTATTGTACATTACATGTTCTCATGTCCAGTAACGTTGTCAATAAAGGAAATCCAAACGCTGTTCTTTTATTTTTTTAAGTATTAACGCCAGGGATAAAAAAAAATAAACATGAGGTTATCTGGGAATATAGCATTACGAATTCCAGTTTAAAGTGGGTCTGTCACTTCTGTGTTTTTTGTTTTTCTAGAAAAAATACACACAAAAGCTATTTATTAAGCTATCCATCCATCCATTACACAAACAGAGCAAACCTGGTTTCTATGCACTTGAATTCAGAACTAAACTAAAACTAATCACATCAATACAAAACAGCAGGACAGGTAATGAAAAAAAATTTAATGGACTAAAATGAGAGGTTGTTGCAGAAGGGAAAAGGTCCCATCAAAGAGTCAATGTCTTCTGGAATATGGGATGGCCATCAGTAGTTTTGTTGTCTTGGGGTATGATGCTCCAGAGCTTGACACATCCACTTCTTTTTGCTTCCTTGAATCATTTCTTGACCCTGATCTTGATAAACTAGGATGATGAGAGGGAACATTTAAAGCTTACCTATCTTGTAGATAATGTGACACACTTTTATGGTGTGCTCTGTAGGCCAATTGTCAGGGCTTGAGGGATGTTCACTGTTTAGGGAAAAGCCAAGCTAATTTCTTGCATTAGTCTAAGTTTCGGTCATATTTTCATTTCCCTGTAATGATGCTTGCACTTTTGTTAGTTCTGTGTAATTCTCGTGAATTACCACGCATGGTGGCAAGATATATAACCATAGAACATCTCTAAGAACCTGAATATGAAATGTTGCTAGTTAATTAGCCTAATAACTTGTAAGGAAACATTGTCAGCATTGCCATTCTGTTTGCCAGAGTGATAATAGATGATTATAGGGCTTGAGTGCCAGGCTCCAACGTAACAGCCTGGCGTTGTCCACAGCCACCGCTTTAGCCCCACTAACAGGTTGTGATCCATGAGCAGGGTTAACTGTTGTTCATAGATGTAGAGCTGTAGCATCTTCAGAGCCTACACCACTCAAGGCATTCTTTTTCGATGGCGGCTTAGCTCACCTCTGCCAATCCAAACATAGAAGTGTCTGTATGAATAAGAAAGGGTTTACTTGAATTAGGAGCTGCCAGGACAGGTGCATTTCCTAAAGTGCTCTTAAGTTGTTGGAAGGCTTGCTTACACTCCGGGGTCCAGGCCACTTGACAGGGCAGGTTTTTATGGGCTAAGTCTGTGAGTGGCTTCACGAGGGCACTATAGTTCAGGACAAACTTTCTATAGTTATCAAAAAATAAAAATAGATACAGCACTCATGGATTAAATGCGCAAAAAATGCTTCATACATAATGGGGATAAGGCACATCACTTCAAGCCCTGTAGGAAACTACAAACATTATTTATAATGAATCCTT
Source organism: Pelobates fuscus (assembly GCF_036172605.1). Lineage (NCBI taxonomy): Eukaryota > Metazoa > Chordata > Amphibia > Anura > Pelobatidae > Pelobates > Pelobates fuscus. The sequence continues at coordinate 393,776,927 of NC_086318.1, read as the reverse complement.
ACCCGGTATCAATAGTATCAAACAGCAATTAGATATGTACATAAGACATCAAAAGTAACCTATGAGACTTTGTAAAGGTCCATCCACTAAGGAGTTCCTTCCTCTTCCATATGTATCACAAAACGTCCATGTATTTTAACAAAAGAAAAACAAGAAAAAGAAACATGTGAGAAAAAAAGAAAAACCACTGAAAGAAAAATGTGTACATTTATTTATACACAATATAATAAGCACTAAAGCTTATGGGCAAAAAGCAAAAAAAGGAGAAAAAAAGGGGAAATGTTTTCTGAGTACTCAACAAAAGAAGTATGTCAGAATGACATTCTGCTCCACCACCTGGTATGGGTCCTGCCAGGCGGCCTGTAGCTTGTCATTTCGGATGGGCTTAAGCACCAAGACCTTTTGCCCGATTTGAAAACTGCGTTCCCTGGCTTCCCGATAGTACCAAGTGCACTGTTGTCCCTGAGCTGTCTGGAGGTTATCCTAATAGGAGTACCATATTGGCACACATCCTCCTTCCAGTGTTCTCTCACTAAGTCTTGGGGCCTACACTTACTCTCCGACCAAATAATAGTCAAAATAGAGAGAACCCTGTAGATTCTTGAGGCACCGCGAGCAGGAAAACCACTAGGTGTGGCAAGAATCTCTCGCAGACCCGGCTTCTGGCTACGAAGGTACGAAGCATGTGCTTCAACGTACCATTGAAGCGTTCGCGCAAGCAGTTTGTCTAGGGATGGTACAGGTATCAGGTTTAATGCCACAGAGTTTCCATAACTGGTGAGTTACTTCGGCGGTGAACTGAGTTCCCTAATTGGAAATAATCTCCCTGGGAAATCCCATTTGAAAGAATACTTGCATCAGAGCCTCAGCCACGGTTTCCGCCTGAATGTTACTATGGCTTCGGGGTACCTGGTGGCGTAGTCCACTATGGTTAGGATATATTTCTTCCCAGAGGGACTAGGCATCACCAGGGGTCCTATTAGGTCTAGCCACATAGTCCGAACAGTTCTATACTGATAGTAAGGGGATGGAGCTTAGCCTTTCGGTGGTCTCCCGACTTTCTGACAAACATCACAAGTCTGGCAGTATTGCCGCAGATCTGGGTTAGACGGTGTTTAGTGGGGATTACCCCTAAGTGACCTGACAGGGGGATATCCTAGGCTATCCGTAATAATTCCTGACAATATTTTGTGTGGGGGACTACCAACTGTGGTTGTCGGGGATTTCCCTGAACCTATTCTCTCGATTACCGTGTATAACAACCCCTCCTGCCAAATAAACCTTTTCCCTAGGCATGTGCATGAGGAAAATTTTTGGTTCAGTTCAGCATTCCGAAATTCTGAATTTTCGCAATTCAGGACTTCAGCAATTTGGCACTTCAACACTTCGGAACTTCGGCAACTTCGGAACTTCGGCACTTCGGAACTTCGGCACTTCGGCAGTTCAACACTTCGGAAATTGGGCAACTTCGGAACTTCGGCACTTAAGCACTTCGGAACTTCGGCACTTCGGAATTCGGCACTTCGGAACTTCGACACTTTGGAACTTTGGCATTTAGGAACTTCGGAAATTCGGGACTTCGGCACTTCTATTGCAGCTGCTTAGTAGATAACTCCCTAATTCCCACGGTATTAGGGAGTTATCTACCAAAATGCTGAAAGAACTAAATTGGTCTTTCAGACAAATTTACTAATACTAAGTAAAAATGACTTAGTATTAGTAAATTTTGCCCCTACTCGCGTCTAGTAAACACTAGAAAAAGGCCCCCCTGAGCGGTGGGTGTGGGCCCTAAATACTAATAAGGGGGGGGGGGGACCTAATGTCCTCCCCCCTGGCCCCCACCCCTGAGAGGCAGTTTTTTTTTTTTTTTTTAACAGTGAGCAGGCTAGGGGCATCATTTACTAATATTAAGTAATCTTTACTTAGTATTAGTAAATTTGTCTGAAAGACCAATTTAGGTCTTTCAGCCTTTTAGTAGATAGCTCCCTAATGCCGTGGGAATTAGGGAGTTATCTACTTATTCATTCCTGTCATTACATTGACTGGCCAAGTAACTTACATTTTATATGAATGTATGTTGCTTGATTGTTGTAAGTGTTGCAAATGCTTACCGGCGAATCCTGGCTATGTTTCTATACTTTTTTTTTAAAATTATATACAATGTAAAATTATTCTTCTTTCACTGGGTAAGTATATTAGTACTTAGGCAATACTGTGCTTTGGAACTTCGGCACTGCGGCACTTTGACACTTCGGAACTTCGGCAACTTCGGAACTTCGGCACTTCAGCACTTCGGATCTTTGGCACTTTGACACTTCGACACTTCGGAAATTCGGTAATTTCTGAACTTCGGGACCTCGGCAATTTGGCACTTCGGCAATTCGGCACTTAAGCAATTCGGACATTCAGAAGTACCCAAATGTCAGAATTTCCTGAAATTCATCCGAATACATGTCTACTTTTCCCCTCTAACCCTGTCTGACTAGATAATACCCTGTAACCAGTGGCGGAACTACCAGGGTCACAGGGGTAGCAGCTGCGACCGGGCCCGGCCACCCTGTGGACCGGTGAGACTGTGGTGCCCGCCGTCATGTGTTGTGTCCCCGGCCCGTGCAGTAGAACCGTTGGGGCTGCACATTAAGTGGCCCATCGGGTGGTCCATGCTCTTAGGGCCACCTGATGGAAATTCATTTTCAGGGGGCCCGGTCAGCGCTGTGGCTTTAACAGCGCGACCGGGCCCCCTGAGATGACATCACAGCTGGGAGGAAGTGTCTGCCTCGGTCATTCCTCCCAGCTTACATCGGGAGCCATGCAGGAGGAAGAGGAGGGAGTCAGAGTGGGAACTCTGACTCCCATCAGGCTGAGCCACCACTGGACCCCAGGGAAAGTCACTAAAAGGTAGGAAACAGGAGGGTGACAACATTTTTTTGTAAATGCGTGTGTTTGTTTGTATGTATGTGTGTCTGTATGAATGTATCTCTGTATGTGTGTGTGGCAAACCTAGCCACTTCTGAACTATGCTGTACCAAGGTTGTCCATAGGCTGTAAAGGGGGACTGTGTATATTGTATTATGTATGTGTTTTACTATGGCCGTTCGCATGCTGGCAGCCCTAAGCTACCAGCCTGCAAACACTTCGTTTGACGAATCGCGGCTATCCGGGCCGTTCGCCAAACGAAAACGGGCTCCCCAGGTGGACCACACACTCAGAGGCGTGTGGCGCTCGTTAACCGATTGCAACAATGTTGCAATCGGTAATTAAAGGCTCTCCTAGGTGGCCGTCGTTCGGCTACCGACCATGCGGCGGTCGGCCATCTTGGATCCTTTGTTTCTCCAGCGGTGTTCGGTCGTCGAGTGCCTGGAACTAAAAACGGCTACTCAATGATCCGAACACCGCTGGACTTCCAGAGCGTTCGGGAGTTCCGCTCTCACCACATTCTGTTCCCCATCGATGTTCGGTAGTTTCAGACCGAACTCGATGGTTAAGTGTATTTTGTGCGGCGTTCGGTTAGTTTAGCTGGGATCTGAGCGGTATTCTCACTAAATGTGCCCGCAGACCCCAGCTATCTACCGAACGGTTGTTCGTATGAAAGTGAGTAATATTATGCGAAATATGGATTTTCATGTGAATTGTCAGTTTTGCTGCACGAGGGGATAATCCACTTAATCGTCCATTTTAGTGGGAGTATCCCTCTCGTGCAGCAATGCCTGTTGGGATAATTACACTGCCTGATGGGAGAAATCCCCTGTAACATCTGTAAGGAAACCCCTTGCAAGTGGAACTGCATAAATATGGAAGTCTGTGAATAAAGCAAGTTAGTTGACTCCCAAACTGTGTTTCGTCTGGTTATTGGGAGGATTGGGATATTGCCTTACTTTTCAGCGCTGACTGTGGATGTACCTGTTATACCAGCGGATATCGTGGATTTTAATATTGCATTCCGCTACAATTGGTGGCAAGCGACGGGATCTAACCTTACAGCCGAAAAGCGCAATTCGTGCAAACAGAACTGCCGAATAAGAAGAGGAAATGGCAAGCAGAATACAGCGAAAGAACTGACTACCGAAAGTGAATGGAGACAGATTATTCTAAGCTGAAGAGACAAACGTTAAAGGAACTGCTGGAAGCCAGGGGTAAGATAGCCAGCAGCAAACCCAAGGCTACACTAATTGCCGAGCTGATGGAGGGAGACCGAGCCCGCAGCGCTACACCCCCAGCAGTTATGGAAGAAACGCTCTATGAGAGAGAAATGAGGACCAGGCTAGCATTTTTGTCGCAGCCTGTATCGGATGCCATGATGAACCTGGTGATGACAAATGTGCAGGAATACGTAATGGCACACAGCCCGCAGCACACACTGGCTCGAGCAGAGTCCGCAACCGGGTCCCTCTACAACCCGGTAAAGCCCAAAATCCCGTATCAGGCCTTCAAAGCATTTTGCGAGGAAAAGGATGAGATTGATGGGTACTTGCAGGACTTTGAGAGACTGTGTGATTTGCATGAGTTAGAGCGGACAGTATGGGTGCCACTGCTGGCAGGCAAGCTAGCAGGTCGTGCAGCCGAAGCATACCGTGCTGTGCCCAGTGAGGACAGCAAAGATTACGAGAAGGTGAAGCGAGCAATATTAGAGAGGTATGCCATTACTCCAGAGGCATACCGGCGCAAGTTCAGAAACTTGCGCAAACCGGAACGAGATTCGCACGCTGAATGGGCGCACAAGTTAGATCAGGCCTCCCAAGGGTGGATACAGGCCAGCCAAGCCACCACCATGGAAGGGTTGCGCCAGCTGATGTTGCTGGAGCAGTTTTTTAATGGACTGTCCCCAGAGACACAAGAATGGGTGCGGGACAGGAAACCCCTCACCCTAACTGAAGCAGCTAGATTGGCCGACCAACACTTCGACACAAGGCGACACCATGGACCTATAGCCAAAAGCTACCCCCGACCCACAGGACTACCTGGCGCTATCTCACCTCCAGCGCACACCGCCTCCCCGTTTCGTCCTTCCCAAGTGAATTTGTACCTCAGGCCCCACCTCAGGAGGCCCACCCAGTAACCACCCGGCAGCAGGCACGCACCACTGCCCCACCAGCTCACACCGAGGCTCAGGTAAGAAACCATGACAACCCCTTGACATATATGACCTGGGACACCCCCACACAATTTGAGGCAGAGGTAAAAGCTGACCCCTCGCTGCAGGTGTACCGAGATAAAGTGAGCACTGATCAGGCTGGTTTAGAGGGGGAGCGGTATATCTGGGAGAAAGTGTTTATTGTACCGTATAGCAGAGCGGGGGTAGGCGGAGCGGTCACTGTGACCACTAAGCAGCTAGTAGTGCCCCAGAAGTATAGACAGGAGCTGCTTAGGATAGCTCATGACATTCCCCTGTCAGGGCACCTGGGAATGACACGCACCCGCTACCGGTTGACCCACGCCTTTTTCTGGCCTGGGATCTCTAAGGATGTAAGGCAATATTGCACTTCTTGTGACGTGTGCCAACGAGTAGGCAAACGAGGTGACCGCCATAAGGCTAAATTATGCCCATTACCCATCATTGAGGAACCCTTTAGCAGAGTAGCTGTCGATATCGTAGGGCCCCTACCCAAACCCAGTCCCTCCGGGAAGAGATACATTTTAACTGTAGTGGACTACGCCACTCGATATCCCGAGGCCATTGCCCTCTCCAACATCCACGCAGAGACGGTAGCTGAAGCATTAATAAAAATCTTTTCTCGGGTCGGGTTTCCCCAAGAGATAATCTCAGATAGGGGCACCCAGTTCACCGCCGAGGTTACCCAGCAGCTTTGGAGGGTATGTGGTATTAAGCCCATAGTTAACTCAGCCTACCATCCCCAGTCCAATGGGTTATGTGAGAGATTTAATGGGACCCTAAAACAGATGCTCCGTACATTTGGCGAGACTCATAAGGACTGGGAGCGTTACTTACCCCATCTACTTTTTGCCTATAGGGAGGTACCCCAAGAGTCGACCGGTTTTTCCCCCTTCGAATTGCTATTTGGGAGAAGGGTGCGGGGGCCATTGAACCTCATTAGGGAACATTGGGAGGGGGAGAGTAGCCCTGATGGTAACCCCATTGTATAGTACGTGCTGGAGTTCCGGGACCGACTGGAGGCATTGACCCAGACTGTACGCACCAACCTCCAGGCGGCCCTGCAACGCCAGCGCCGCTGGTACGATAGGGGAGCCAGAGACCTTGGCTTTCAAGTGGGGCAGAAAGTTTTAATTTTAAAACCTGTCCGCACAGACAAGCTACAGGCCATCTGGCAAGGCCCATACCAGGTAGTAGAGCAGCGATGCGACACGACCTATGTGATTGGCCCCTGCTCAGGGGTAGGGAAGCGACGCATGCTCCATGTGAACATGCTCAAACCCTACCATGAGAGGATAGAGGACGTGGCGGCAATATGCGCCTCGGCCTCTGAGGATCAGGAGAATCTGCCTCTACCTGACCTATTAGAATCAGAGGACCAGACGGAGCCCTCCAAGGGTGTCCAACTGGGGGAGCGGCTAAGCCCTTCAGAGCGTGCCCAGGTACAAGAGTTGATCCTAGCTAAAGGAGCTATCTTCTCCAACGTACCCGGGTACACTCCGCTGGCCCCTCACCGAGTGGAAACCCCAGGACAGCTACCAATGCGGCAGACACCATATCGTGTCCCTGAAGCAGTCAAGGCACATATGAAGGCAGAAATTGACGAAATGTTGCAACTAGGGGTTATCGAATCGTCAGACAGCCCCTGGGCATCGCCGGTAGTTTTGGTACCCAAGAAAGACGGCACCACACGCTTCTGCGTTGACTACCGGAGGCTAAACGACAAAACGGTGTCTGATGCCTATCCGATGCCCCGGATAGACGAGTCGCTGGATAAAATGGCTAGAGGGCAGTATCTTACGACAATAGACTTATGTAAGGGATACTGGCAAATTCCGCTAGCCGATGACGCCATCCCCAAGTCGGCGTTTGTCACCCCGTTTGGCCTGTACCAATTTCGGGTCATGCCTTTCGGGATGAAAAACGCTCCGGCGACCTTTCAAAGGATGGTGGATCGGCTACTGGACGGGTTCCAGGAATATGCTTGCTCATACCTGGACGATATTGCCATATATAGCCAGAGTTGGTCAGAACACCTTCGACATATAGGAGCAGTTATTGACCGTATAGGGGAGGCAGGACTGACCCTGAAACCTAGTAAGTGCCATGTTGGGATGGCAGAAGTACAATATTTAGGACACCGGGTGGGGAGCGGACACCAGAAGCCCGAACCGGCCAAAGTGGAAGCTGTTGCTAAGTGGCCTACCCCTAGGACCAAGACCCAAGTACTGGCATTTCTAGGTACCGCCGGGTATTACCGGAAATTCGTGCCCAATTATAGTGCCCTAGCCAAACCCCTGACTGACTTAACACGTAAAAACCTTCCCCGACAGGTTACCTGGGCCCCAGAGTGTGATCAGGCATTTCAACAGCTAAAAACTGCTCTAACTAATGCTCCCGTACTCGCTGCACCCGATCCAACTAAAAGATTTCTTGTTCACACAGACGCTTCGATGTTTGGATTGGGGGCAGTGCTGAGCCAAGTTGGAGCCGATGGCGGAAAACACCCCGTAGCCTACTTGAGCCGAAAGTTATTACCCCGTGAAGTAAGCTACGCCGCCATCGAAAAGGAATGCCTGCCCATGGTGTGGGCCCTTAAAAAGCTACAGCCGTATTTGTATGGACAACCTTTTTCCTTACTCACAGATCACAACCCGTTGGTGTGGCTGAACCGTGTGGCTGGGGACAATGCCAGGCTGTTGCGCTGGAGTTTGGCACTGCAGCCCTTTGACTTCACCATACATTACCGCCCAGGGAAACAAAACGGTAACACCGACGGGTTATCCAGACAAACTGAACTTGAAAAGTGATCTGTGGGTGCTCTCCCGGACATCCCCAAGCCGATCCGTTGGGATCAGACTGTGTATGCTGGCTTGGTTCTGGGGGAGCATTGTGGCAAACCTAGCCACTTCTGAACTATGCTGTACCAAGGTTGTCCATAGGCTGTAAAGGGGGACTGTGTATATTGTATTATGTATGTGTTTTACTATGGCCGTTCGCATGCTGGCAGCCCTAAGCTACCAGCCTGCAAACACTTCGTTTGACGAATCGCGGCTATCCGGGCCATTCGCCAAACGAAAACGGGCTCCCCAGGTGGACCATACACTCAGAGGCGTGTGGCGCTCGTTAACCGATTGCAACAATGTTGCAATCGGTAATTAAAGGCTCTCCTAGGTGGCCGTCGTTCGGCTACCGACCATGCGGCGGTCGGCCATCTTGCATCCTTTGTTTCTCCAGCGGTGTTCGGTCGTCGAGTGCCTGGAACTAAAAACGGCTACTCAATGATCCGAACACCGCTGGACTTCCAGAGCGTTCGGGAGTTCCGCTCTCACCACATTCTGTTCCCCATCGATGTTTGGTAGTTTCAGACCGAACTCGATGGTTAAGTATATTTTGTGCGGCGTTCGGTTAGTTTAGCTGGGATCTGAGCGGTATTCTCACTAAATGTGCCCGCAGACCCCAGCTATCTACCGAACGGTTGTTCGTATGAAAGTGAGTAATATTATGCGAAATATGGATTTTCATGTGAATTGTCAGTTTTGCTGCACGAGGGGATAATCCACTTAATCGTCCATTTTAGTGGGAGTATCCCTCTAGTGCAGCAATGCCTGTTGGGATAATTACACTGCCTGATGGGAGAAATCCCCTGTAACATCTGTAAGGAAACCCCTTGCAAGGGGAACTACATAAATATGGAAGTCTGTGAATAAAGCAAGTTAGTTGACTCCCAAACTGTGTTTCGTCCGGTTATTGGGAGGATTGGGATATTGCCTTACTTTTCAGCGCTGACTGTGGATGTACCTGTTATACCAGCGGATATCGTGGATTTTAATATTGCATTCCGCTACAGTGTGTATGTACGTATGTGTGTGTGTGTGTGTGTGTCTGTATGTGGGTGTCTCTGTTTCAGTATGTGTGTATGTATGTGTGTCTGTATGTCTGTGTGTGTATGTCTGTTTGTGTGTGTGTGTGTGTCTGTATGTATGTGTGTCTGTCTGTGTGTTTATTTGTATGTGTGTTTCTGTCTGTGTGGTGTGTCTATATGTGTGTCTGTGTGTGTGTATCTGTGTATCTGTATGTCTGTTTGTGAGCATGTGTGTGTATGCATGTATATGTGTGTTTGTATGTATGTGTGTGTCTGTCTGTGTGTCTGTATGTGGGTGTCTCTGTTTCAGTATGTGTGTATGTATGTGTGTCTGTATGTCTGTGTGTGTATGTCTGTTTGTGTGTGTGTGTGTGTCTGTATGTATGTGTGTCTGTCTGTGTGTTTATTTGTATGTGTGTTTCTGTCTGTGTGGTGTGTCTATATGTGTGTCTGTGTGTGTGTGTTTTTTTTGTATGTATGTGTCTGTATTTTTTTTGTATGTATGTGTCCCTTAGTGGTCTCCCCTCCCCCCCCCCCAGTGTCCCTTAGTGGTCTGCCCCCCCCCAGCGTCTCTTCGTGGTCTCTCCTCCTCTCCCTCCCCTTCAGTGTCCCGTAGTGGTCTCTCCTCCCCCCCAGTGTCCCTTAGTGATCTGTCTTCACCCCTCCCCCCATGTCCCTTAGTGGTCTCTTCTCCTCTCCCTGCAGTGTCCCTTAGTGCCATCTTCCACGGTCCCACTCTTTACCTGTTGTGCCCGCTACCTCTGTGTAGCGTGACCGAGCGCAGTGGACCATGGTACAGGAGCTTCTGTTTCCAGTACCCGGCCGGACTGACAGGAAGTGCTCACTGAGAAAGCTCTTCCTTTAAGTCCGGTCGGGTACAGGAAGCCCCTGTACCGCGCAGCCTGGCCACGCTACACAGAGTGACCCGGTAGGAGGGAGCGTTGTGCGCTTCCCTCCTGCCGGGTTACTCGAAACTTGCGTCTATAGGATGCGCCAGCCCTGGTAGTGTAAGTACTACATCCTCACCATATTTGCATTATTTGTAACCTATTTAATTTTTGTTTTCATCTCCTTCCCTCCTGTTCAGGGCTCCAAGTTTGACTGTGTTAATATTTCTTGTAACCCTCTTCAGACTCCTGTCATGTTCCTTCCACCACCTTCTTAAGCACCACTCACCACAAACTGAGAACCAAATCATCAGGGTCGGACTGGGAATAAAGAGCAGCCCTGGCAAAAATTTTTTTTACCAGCCCTATTATGCATCGCTAAAGTATAGCACGCAAATACAGAAGTGGAAAGAAAGACTTAACATGAAAAATTCTTCCTGCAACTTGAAGGACCGCTGACGCCCCCTTCAGCTTGCTAAAGTGCGTTAGGTGTTAACTGCGTACCCCCCACCCCCCCCAATTCATAAAACTGGTGATTTTATGAATTAGTTTGGGACCACCCCCTTGCAGTCTGATAGCCAAATAAGGGAGCTATCTGCTAAATGGCTCCCTAATTCGTTATCCTTAAATATGACAAATCTACATAAGGGTACTAATTTAGGGAGTTATCTATTAAACAGATGAAATATCAAAATTAAGAAAAGCAATTCTTCATTTCATCTTTTAGCTGTTTAGTAGATAGCTGCTAATTTCCTATCCTTATGTGGTATTGCCATATTTAAAGATACCAAATTAGGGAGTTATTTACTAAATCCATACACAGTGAGTACATATTTCCCTCGCTGCCCATTCATGCTCCTAAGTGCAGGGCAGTGGCAGCCGCTTAATTGCCATACGCTAGGGCTGGGCCTGCTTTAGACTGTATGCCCATGATTTTTACATCTGGATTAAGTAATATGGGTCAGTGTCAGGACTAAGTAATGCCAATTGTCATTTGTATGCAATACAATTTATTTTATACAATTAGTTTTATGCATATATACACTTATATTAATGCATTTGTTTTATATTAATATTTGTGTATAAATTATAAAGCATAACACTCATACAAATTGTGCTTATAGTATATATCCATGTAAATACTATTATAATACATATAATTTATTATATATGCATATGACCTTGAAATATCTTGTAAACTAAGTAAAACCTTAACACTGACCCATATACACATTGACATTAACACAGACACACATAAAGTGACCCATACACACACTGACACACGCTGACCCATACACACGTTGATAAAAACAGAGACACACACATACCCTGAGACATATTGACCCATCCACACATTAACACATTCAATGACCCAACACACACAGACACACATACACAAACAACCACAGACCCATAAACAAACACAGACATACCGACACACATACACTGACTCATAAACACAGACACACATACACAAACAACCACAGACCCATAAACAAACACAGACACACTGACACATATACACTGACTCACAAAAACAGACACAGGCACACATAAACTGACCCATAAACACAGACACACTGACTCATAAATAAATACAGATACTGACACATATACAGTGGCCCATAAACAGAGACACATTGACACATACATGACAGATTCTCCCTCTGCACAGTACCATTACCTGCTGCTTCCCAATGGTTTCCTGGGTCATCATTAGGTCTGTAGGTCTGGAGCTGGGTGAGAGCTGTCACTAGGCTTCTCTCCTGCTTGCACTGATTAGTCTACCTCAATACAAAAATAAAGCAGCCCGATCCTCCTTTTCCTACAGAGCACCGCAATTATGGAACTACCTCCCGCATACTTTAATATCTTCCCCAAGCCTAAAATCCTTTAAGAGATCCCTCTCTACATATCTCAAAACAGAATGCACCTGTCATGGTTGATTATATGTTTCCTACCTGTTCTATGTTAAATTTTGTATATATTGTGTATTAATGTTGTTTTTGTATTTTAGTGTACCCTATTGTATCAATGCAATGATTTGTGGACCCAGGACATCTCAATGTATCTATTTTATAAATAAATAAATACATTTTGAGACACACTGTCCCTTTATGTTTTTAATCAAAATCATGTGTGACTGAATTACCCAAGCTTGTAAAATAGGTATAATGTTTAAAAATATTTAATGGACCATCTGTAGAGTTGACATGAAGTAACCCACAGGAGATATCTACATTACTACAACCTCCTTTACCCAAACCCATATGCCAAGGCCCAGGAATGGGATGTTAAAAGCTCCATCCAAATTGATTTATCATTCACTTCACGAGTATATTTGTTTTGGTAGAAGTGAAAGACTCCGTTGTCATGGGACGTAGTGGTTTTTGTACTGAATATAAAAAGCAAAACACAGTTTTGTGAAATGTCTAACCCTGGAGCAAAACATTTGAAGTAACAACACACATCACTGGCAGAATTTCTGTCAAAGAATATTAGCACCTCAAGAGACCCCTTGGGCTTACTTGCTGTCATCAATATCATATTAATTACTGCATTTTATTTGCTTATTTACTTCACAAACAGGTACAGACTGCTAACACAAGTCAAGGGTTCTGACTCAGCGGGAGACACTTTGTTTGGTCATACCATTCACGAACTTGATGAAGAGATATGACTTTAAGATGACATAGAAACTTATGCACAGTTTTAAGTGTTTCCTCTAATTTAGTAACACATATTTTCATATAGTCTGTGTAATAATGCTGTTAATTATCGTATGGAAATGACAAACACTAAGGCAATGTGGGACAAAGGTTGACAGAACCCGCATGTAACCTTTTAGAATTCATGATAAGGTTCCTATGAACCTCCGTACCTCCAATATCGTCAAAAGAAACTGAGGTAAAAAACAACTGGGGGTAAAATGTCTAAATGTCTAAATGTCTATTATATTCCTGATCTTAGCTTGAGAAAAGTACCTCCGTGGACTGTTAATGAAGGGAGGACATGACTGCAGCCAGAAATAAGGGATTTGGACTAAGGGGATACATTGTTAAAAATGGGGCACAGAATAAAAAGGGGTGAACAGGGAGGGGACTCACCAGTCACTGGGAAGAAGGGAGGGGACTCACCAGTCACTGGGAAGAAGGGAGGGGATCCTTACTTTTTCCATGCGCCCGCCCTAATGGATACCAGTTTTTGTAGGTTTTGTTTGCTGTGAGTTGTTGTTTTCTTTTTTTTTTTCTTTTTGTCACAGCTTGCAGTTTTCCTGGCCAGCGCAGTTAGAAGTCCAAGAAGGTGCCTAGTTGAATTGGTAGCTGATGGTGGGGGCAGGCTGCTACTGACTCCTGGTTTTCCTGGATAGATCCATTATTGGTGAAGCACCCCAACAGATGACAGACTTTAGATGTTGCTGGCCATTGAGTTTATTTAATAAAGCAGTGGCCGTTGCCCTTACCCAACGTATATAATATAAGAGAGTATATAGAAAATTGGGCAGACTAGATGGGCAGAAAGGTTCTTATCTGTCGTCACATTCTATGTTTCTATATAAGGTCTTGTGTTTTTGGGGGGAAAATGGGGAATAGGGTCTGGTCAGCAGTCAAGTGACAACAACATGTGTGAGGAAGGCTGAACTTGATGGACGCAAGTCTCTTTTCAGCTATCTAACTATGTAACTATGTAACATGCAAGACGAGATTTTCTAAAATGTACAAATACATTTCTGGTTTGTTTCTTGTATTTTCACTCGAGTCCAACACAATGTTTGTCTTTTCATCCTCTAAGATAGACAAATATAGACATATTTAAAGGAGACCCGTCATAGTTTTGTTTTAAGCATTAAAATAATATACCAAAATCTGTGTGTAGATTTTTTCATTTGTTGTTCTTATTTATTTATTTTTGTTTTGTAAGATAAGGACTAGTTTGCCCTCTAATCCCTTTTTTAGTTTCAATCTCTTTTTCTGTGGTATAAGAGGGAGGTATTTTGCATGTTCGCAAATCCAACCCCCAGACAATTATCTCTGATCAACCATGTTAAAAGGATTTGTAATCGAATAACACAAGATAGAAGCACACAAATAAATATGATCATCACAAAATCAAATATGCATCACCTTGTAAATTGTGTGACGTATTAACAAAAATGATTGAATAAAATGTAATTAACACTTCATCCATTGCCATGCAAAATGATAGTCACAGAATAGGATGTTTAAAATGAATTACAAAAGGATATGTAGCTATTAAAATATGGATTCAGCCCTTAATAAATATTCATTAGAATTGTACAGTACTGTGAGAGTAAGCATCGCAGCATCATTAAACAAAATGCCAGTGAAGCCAAGACACTGGAAAATGCTTTTTACCTCTAAAATCTCCCTGAAATTTAGGAACAGCTGGGGATTTTGTTTGATTCATTAAATTTACATCATTCCAAAGAAATTGTCTTGCTGTTTATCTATGCTGCTGCAGTAGTGTCTCGAGATGTGCAGTTTCACAATTGCTGGGAGCCGGGAGAGACATGCTTTTGGCTCTGAATTCACCTTCATTGCATGGATATTCACAAGAATTAAAAGGGTGACATTGTTTTTCATTATTTTTAATATCACGGAAAAGACCCATTAACACTCCCTGGACGTCCTTAATGATGGCATCAAAAGTACTGCTAAATGCCTAACTAATTTGGCATAGAGTGTTAGCAATGCACTTTTCCTGTGGAATTTTTATAGTTGAAAAAAAAATATATATATATATATATATATATATATATATATATATATAACACCAGCATGAAATGAATCTCATTGAGGCATTTTACAACATCAATCATGGTCAACTTGAAGAAAATCCAGAACTGGAGACTTCTATCACTGGTTGAGCTCCTTGCATATATATATTTCACGTATATATATTTTTTTGTAATGCACTGAGCTGCATTTTGGGTGGCGCATGCATACTGTGTCTTATGAGTGTCATGTTGGCATGGGTGTAGAACTGGGGGAATTAGTGCCCCCCTTTCCCTAAAAATCTGGTGTATTTTATATGTTCCCGTATTTAACTGGTTAAATAGCTGTTTTAATGCATGCTCCCTAATAGGGTTGAGATTATTCTGAAAGTCTCTTATTTCTTTAGTCCCTATGCCGATGTATGTAGGGTGGTGTGTGCTGACCTAACAACTGATGGCATATAGAAACATAGACACATAGAATGTGACGGCAGATAAGAACCATTCGGCCCATCTAGTCTGCCCAATTTTCTAAATACTTTCATTAGTCCCTGGCCTTATCTTATAGTTAGGATAGCCTTATGCCTATCCCACGCATGCTTAAACTAATTTACTGTGTTAACCTCTACCACTTCAGCTGGAAGGCTATTCCATGCATCCACTACCCTCTCAGTAAAGTAATACTTCCTGATATTATTTTTAAACCTTTGCCCCTCTAATTTAAGACTATGTCCTCTTGTTGTGGTAGTTTTTCTTCTTTTAAATATGGTCTCCTCCTTTATTGTGTTGATTCCCTTTATGTATTTAAATGTTTCTATCATATCCCCCCTGTCTCATCTTTCCTCCAAGCTATACATGTTAATATCCTTTAACCTTTCCTTGTAAGTTGTATTCTGCAATCCATGAACCAGTTTAGTAGCCCTTCTCTGAACGCTCTCTAAAGTATCAATATTCTTCTGAAGATACGATCTCCAGTACTGCGTACAATACTCCAAGTGAGGTCTCACCAGTGTTCTGTACAATGGCATGAGCACTTCCCTCTTTCTACTGCTAATACCTCTCCCTATACAACCAAGCATTCTGCTAGCATTTCCTGCTGCTCTATTACATTGTCTGCCTACCTTTAGGTCATCAGAAATAATCACCCCTAAATCCCCTTCCTCAGATGTTGAGGTTAGGACTCTATCAAATATTCTGTACTCTGCCCTTGGGTTTTTACGCCCAAGATGCATTATCTTGCACTTATCCACATTAAATGTCAGTTGTCACAACTCTGACCATTTTTCTAGTTTACCTAAATCATTTGCCATTTGGCTTATCCCTCCTGGAACATCAACCCTGTTACATATCTTAGTATCATCAGCAAAAATACAAACCTTATCATCAAGTCCTTCTGCAATATCACTAATAAAAATATTAAAGAGAATGGGTCCAAGTACAGATCCCTGAGGTACCCCACTGGTGACAAGACCAAGCTTTGAATATACTCCATTGACTACAACCCTCTGTTGCCTGTTACTCAGCCACTGCCTCACCCATTCAACAATATTGGAATCCAAACTTAAATATTGCAGTTTATTGATAAGCCTTCTATGTGCAACAGTGTCAAAAGCCTTACTGAAATCTAGGTAAGCAATGTCTACTGCACCACCCTGATCTATAATTTTAGTTACCCAATCAAAAAAATCAATAAGATTAGTTTGGCATGATCTCCCTGAAGTAAACCCATGTTGTCTCTGATCTTGAATATAGGTACTGTACGCAGGACTGGAGACCGTATCTTCAGAAGGATATTGATACTTTAGAGAGAGTTCAGAGAAGGGCTACTAAACTGGTTTATGGATTGTAGATATAATCCCAAACATACCCCCCAAACACCCTCCTGCTTTCTCTCCCCAATTTACAGTCTACTTATGTTTTTCTGTTTCTCTGTCTTTTTGTTCTTTGATTATCTCCTATTTCTTTAACTTTCATTCTACTTGTTTTCTTACATGTTTGCTTTGTTAACACTTACAACGAGGTTAAATTTACACTATAGGCACCCAGAGCATGGCATCTCATTGATGTGATCTGGGTGCAGTGTCCCTGTCCACTTAACCCTGCAGCTGAAAACATTGTAGTTTTAGAGAATACAAAACTTCCTAACACTATAGTGCCCCTTTGTCTCCCCCTGCCATGAAAGGATTAAAAACCCTTTGAGTCACCTATCTGATTCCAGCGCCGAGGTCCCTGGGTCTGGCTCCTCCTCCTCCGACATCAGTGCGAGGGGCAACCTAATGCGCTATGTGACCATGGTCACTATCACTGGGGACAGAAGACGGAAACTTTATGTAGGTCCCTAGATTACTCTTATGTGTTAGTCACCCTATGCCCATTATAGGTACATGATGTGTATATATCGTATTTGTTTGTTGTTAGTTATTTTCTTCCCCCTTTTCCTTTTTTTTATTGTTTTCCTAGTATGGCGTTATCCCATTGTTCCAGGCATACCTCCAGACTAGCTCCAAGTAGCTGCCCTGCCTCTCATTTAAATCCACCATGTGGTTCTCAGCCTTTGCTATTGTCTGTTTCCACCCTTCCCACCCTTCCTGGTCATTACAGGGCTCCATTCACACTGGTTGTAAGCTTTGTAGTGTGATTGGTTACTATACCAAGTCCATAGTGTTATTGGT
Organism: Pelobates fuscus; assembly: GCF_036172605.1. Classification (NCBI taxonomy): domain Eukaryota; kingdom Metazoa; phylum Chordata; class Amphibia; order Anura; family Pelobatidae; genus Pelobates; species Pelobates fuscus. The sequence continues at coordinate 393,759,658 of NC_086318.1, read as the reverse complement.
TGGCTTAGGATATGTAGTGTAATTGGTTACTATCCCAAGTCCACACTGCCATTGTGCTATGTGGAACTTTCTAAGGTCAACCGTTCGGTCGTGATGTTTGTCTGCGAACCTGTCACCCAACATACCTATTTTCTTGTGAGCAATTACTACTAATACTATCCTTACCTTTTGTGTCACTTTACCCCACTCCCTCTAGCATGTAAGCTAATTCAGCAGGGCCCTCAAGCCCTCTGTTCCTGTATGTCCAACTTGTCTGGTTACAAATACATGTCTGTTCGTCCACCCACTGTATAGCACTACGGAATTTGTTGGCGCTATATAAATAATAACATAATGGGGCGGAGCCTGACCGCCAAGCCGACTGGACGCATGGGGACAGAGCTCCCGCCAAGCGAGCTCTAAGCGGGGCAAAATCAGCGGCTATATTGCCCAAAACCCATCCGGGGTGCGACACCCACGACGGGTATGCTTCGGGGAACCGGCGGATACCCTTTTTGTGCACATCGGGGTATATAGTCCGCACCACAACCTGAGGCCTACGGGAGCTGGAGCCGGGGAGAGGCGGCCGCTTTCCTCGACACTTGAGCCCCTGAAAAGCGCAGCAGGTCTCCTACCCCCCCCCTCTGGACCGGGGGGGACATCCCGGTCCCCACTAGATGGGCAAGCTGAAGCAGAAACCAAATGTGACGATTGTCTAGCGGCCGGACAGCAAGTCAAACATACCTAAGATGGCCGCTCAACGAATGCCGCACAGAAGGAACGAGGGGCAGCTAAGACACCCCCACCCCATGGTGGCCCTGGACTGGCTCTACTCGACCTTCTGCGAGATGCTACACTCCAGGGGACTGCCCTACCCTCAAGCGGCTCGGATGGTGGCCACGTGGATCCGTCCGGTGACCCGCCGTCGCCATTATGGAGCTCCGCTAATGGCCCTCAGAGCAGCCGTCAAGCCACCTCCGACTAGGCACAAGAGAAGAAGGGAAACCGACCAAGCAGACCCAGGTACTCACACATGCATCCACAGAGGCAAGAGTGGAGCTACCGGGTCACAGATACAAGCAACCCCACTAGATGGCGGAATTGCGCTCAGAAGCACCACGAGGTACTCAAGCACAATACTGCCTCACATCCGAGCCACAGGTACACACCGGCGGGACACAAGCCCAGCACAGAGCGACCATCGCCCACATGACAGACTGGGCATCGGCTGAATAAGCAAAGACCCTGGACAGTCTCCCGGCACAAACACTGACGGCGCAGTAGAACTACAATACTCTGGGGACTTCCCAACAAGTACAGGTCTCCCTACGTGAACCTCGCATAATGTTCTCTAGACCTAGCCTATGGGACTCATTCATGGATATGTTCTAAAGCCGCATAGCCAGTTTAATATGCTATTTGTTGTATTCTGAGTTACTAACTCTGTCTTATATACCGCGTTGTTGCTATGATAAATATTGCATTGTAAACAGCAATGTGTCGCTGGACTAACATATATAGGCATGTCTATAACTATGACTCCAAAAGTCTTACGGCTCATGATGTAGGCGTGTTTAATTTTTATCTTTTGTTAGTATGTTCTGCTTTATTTGAGACTAATTTCACCACTCTTAACATATAGGACTCAAAGCACCATACAAGTTAGCTTACTCGTTCAACACGTCTAACACACCTGTTTCCCTTAACTGCAATGCATGGGCCACAGGGCTCTTACTACTTAACAAGCTTGCCCAGACGCCCTCAGCACAGAATATAAGTACACTGACGCCACAGGACACCACCCTGCCTGCACTAAACATGTGTCAGAGTCGGACATAAAGCCTTGTTTCACTTGCTTATTCTCATGATATGATAGCCGCACAACTGTTATTACCACAATACGACCGTACTCTATAGCAACGTAACAACCCACTAGTTTAACGAGAAAATGTCTAGTTAGTCTATGCTTTAAAATGTTTTAAAATGTATATACTCTTAAGCCAACACTAAGCATGTATACGCATCTAGGACCGCAACTATGGCGCAAAGATAAGCCTGTACCTAAAAATCTAAAAAATGCGCATGTCTCGCTGCCACTGTTTAACTCGTTGTGATGCACATATACGCTGTTGTGGCGTTCGCCAATATTTCTGTACCCACCTGCGCAACTAAAATAAAGAATTTAAAAAAAAATAATAATAACATAATAATAATAACAACATAATAATAATACCAAATAATCATTGACCAATATATATGTGACAGATCCATCTGTATAGACTTATATTGCTGGTTCGTCTGTTTGCCTTCATTTCGTTGGATTTCCTGTCCGTATGCCCCTGTTCGTGTGTTTCCCCAAATACCGATTGAAACTACCGAACGGACGGCCACCCAGGAGAGGAGTGTGCTGCTAGTTAACCTAATGGCCCCAATTAGAACATTGCGGTTAACCGCAGACACCTCTCCATTCCATTCGTACGGGTGGTCGTCGTTCGTATGCCGACCACGAGGCGGCGGCCATTTTGGGACAGGAGGAGAATCAGCGGTGTTCGGTGCAAATCCTATGGAACTAAAAATGGACACTTTATCTGCCGAACACCGCTGGAAGTCGCCGCCCGCCTCCTATTTCGTCGAGGTGTACGAACACCGGTCAGTTCGGGAGTTTCTACCGTTCGTATGGACTTTACCCAGATAGCCGTCCCATGGAGTCGTTCGTATACCGAAGGACTTGTGAAAGACTTTGACTCCATGGCGATTGAACTATGTACATCGGATCTGAGCGCTATTCGGTAGAAGTATGCACTCAGGTCCAGGCTATCTGGGGATACGTCACACGAACCATATGCATTCAGTATTTCTCAAGTTATGTATTTTAATGTATTTTTCTTACTGTATTTTAAAATGGCGATTGTCTCTATCCTTGGAGATAATTAGGTTTCTTCCTAATTATCTCCGGGATAGAGAAGAAGGATTTATGGGTAAAATGGGAAGGGCTTATGTTGAAGCCACTGTGATTGGCTACTATCCAATATGTTTTACATTCTTCCACAAGGTCCCCTAGGGGAGTGTCCACCTTGTGGAGACCCGCATAAATACCGGGCAGGTAGCCCCCATTAAACACATTCCTGTTTGACCTTCAAGACGGAGCTTGGTCTCGTTTGTGGAGGGATTTATTGGGACAGTACTTTCGTTATTTTTAGCTGTGGAAGGAGTTCGACTGGATTTGCCACGTTCGTATGCTCCGTTCGGGAATTTGACGATCGGCTGATTTAAAACTGCATTTCTGGAGAAAGGGGATTATCTACTAAACGGCGGCTTCATCTCCCTGGCGGTGAGTGTCGTAACAATATAGAAATATATCATGTTTTCAAATCGCACACTGCATGCTGGGTGAGCTCGTTCATACTGTTTTCCCCGTAATACATATGTTGACAGATACTGTACAGAACGGTGTCCCTAACCTCAGAGCAGCCCAGAAATATTCATGTCGTCGTCTGCCAAGATTGGTGAGAGTTAGGCTCGGGAGCAGCTGCTATTTGCTGTTAGTGAAATATATGTCAAGAGTTGAGACAGTATCAGCACAACTGTGTCTCTCCAGCCACTTTCCTGACATATCATTATCAGAAGGAGAACTGAATTAACAGCGGAACTTGCTACCCATGATTGTAACTCCCATCAATCTCAGGCAGACCTAGTATGTCTTGGTGCTGTCCTAAAATTTAAAGAGCTTTCAAAAGGTCCTTACAATAGACAATAGTAAATACCATTGGTTTAATGTGACCCTTGAGACTGTCTCAATAAAATATTGTTATTTCTACATTTTATTGCAAACATTGTATATATAAAATGTGTTTAATTAAACATAAAACACATACTTTTAATTTAAACATAAATGTAGCAATGTACCGTGTTGGACAAAAGAGAAAAAATATTTATTAATAAAGTCCTTCATTAACTAATGCAACATTAATCAGAGAAATACCAAGATAAACGCAAAATTAATACATGTAGGGGATAAGGAATGGTGCCAGTTTTATGTGTGGGTTTCTGAGCCCTGGTAATATTCTGGAGAGCTTTCAGTATTTACTATGTACCAGATGATCGGCTTTTGTATTTGCAATGCTGATACACTGTATATATACATCTTTGCTCATTTTATTTTATTGATATTTTCACCAAAACGACAATTATAAAAGATTGACCATGTTAAGGAGGGAAACATTTTAACTAAATAATTGTAATAGATATTCATTTTATCTCACATACAGAAACACGACATACATTTTTTTTTTTAAATAAATGTGTAATAGTCGCTCAGGGATCCAGCATTTCTAGAGATGGAATCTTTTGTAGGAATTGTCACAATAAATGGTTCTAAAATAGTGGACGTGTAAAGACTTCGTAGAGCTTAACTTCACCAGGTATATTTATAATTACAAATATTACCTTTTTAATTGCATTGAATTAGGAGGAGAGCATTTTCTAAATATCCAACATTTTCCAAAACTGTAAATAAATTGGAAAGAGAAACCGCTATATAAGCGGTAAGATGCAAGAGAGTCCATATCCATTGAGAAAGCCGTTGTTACGGAGAAACGCGTTTGGAGGGACTGACTGTTGATCACTAAAAGCCAGCATCTAGGACGCATCTGCCTTTACTGCACCCAGCAATATAACATCTAAACTGCTGATCAGGGACGCCGTGAGCACTAAAGTCGGCACCTAGTATGCATTTTGTGAACCAGTCTACAGACACTCGTTTATGAGGTCTGCATTTGCAATATTTTATTTGAATGTTTTATTGTGAGAGTTTTATATAGATTTTTAGCTAAGAGCAAAGATTGTAATAAAGCCAATTTTATTTTTTTGCAATCTGGACTGCATTTCATGAATTTCTACCGATATTGAGATTAATCAACTAATTGGTTATTTTTCTCTGTGTTTCCACATAAACTTATTTCTACTATGGAGTACCATCATCCAAAGGAATATTTGACTTAAGGAATTTGCACAAAGTCATTTTCTTCCTATAAATAACAATGGTATGAAAGAGCACTTACTTTTATTTTTTCTTAAAAGACCACTATAGTGCCAGGAAAACATACTCGTTTTCCTGGCACTAGAGTGCCCTGAGGGTGCCCCCACCCTCAGGGACCCCTTCCCGCCCGGCTCTGGGGAGAGTAAAGTGTTAAGTCTTACCTTTATTCCAGCGTCGGGCGGGGAGCTCTCCTCCTCCTCTCCGCCTCCGATCCTCCCTTTTGGCTGAATGCGCATGCGCGGCAAGAGCCGCGCGTGCATTCAGCCGGTGGCATAGGAAAGCATTTACAATGCTTTCCTATGGACGCTTGCGTGCTCTCACTGTGATTTTCACAGTGAGAATCACGCAAGCGCCTCTAGCGGCTGTCAGTGAGACAGCCACTAGAGGATTTAGAGGCTGGCTTAACCCTTATATAAACATAGCAGTTTCTCTGAAACTGCTATGTTTATATAAAAAAGGGTTAAACCTAGAGAGACCTGGCACCCAGACCACTTCATTAAGCTGAAGTGGTTGGGGTGCCTAGAGTGGTCCTTTAAGGGTGCAATGACTCTGGCTTCGCCTTTCCAGATAAGTATCAAAGAATAAACAAAATAGATGTTCATCACTCATTATTGTGAACAAGGGATATCTCTTTATTGACAAAAGAGCAACGTTACAAATGTGTGTCTTTGACTTAACAAGCAATGTTATTGCTTGATAAAGAAACACAGTCGAAACTTTGCTGTTTTGCCAATATAGGAATATCATCTTTTCACAATAAGGGGTGATGGACATCTATTTTGTTTATCCTTTGATGGTCCTTGTAACTTCTGGACCATCAATATATATAACTAGAACATATGTGTGGAAGGACCTGTATACAAAGTTTATATGTGAGCTTGTGCATTATGGATGTAGGAAATGGTTGGCGGGTGGGATACTGGTAAATTTGCCTGGAGTGGTGCATAAAATAGATTGGCGGGTGCAGAGAGCTATGTGACTGGCTGTGTTGGTATGTGTACATGACTTTGTGAGATGGGCTGTGTTAGCTGGTAGGCGTTGATAGGTAAGATATCACAGGGTGTGGGGTGAATATGACGGTTTGATGGTATTTTACTTTCCAAAATCCAAAAGTTTCCAAAAGTTTGTAACAAGTTGCAGCAGGTGAATCTAACTAAAAGGGGGCTGGTGAGAGAGAGGGATCACGGAACAGCGACACACACTGTTGAGAAGCAAAGATAACAGGACAGGAGTCGCAAGCAAAGTAAAACCACCTTCAAAGATGAGGCTTCACATGCACCCCCTTAGCTCACCTTTGCTTCTGATGTCTCAAAAATATTTTTGTGTTTCCCCGAAAATAAGTCATCCCCTGAAAATAAGCCTAGCTTATTTTTGTGGGATACTCCTAATATAAGCCCTACCCTTATAAGCTTTAGTCGTTCACTAATCTATGTTCGGGGAATTTGTGAAATTTCATTTGTGAGTAAGCTTACCTGTGTTTGGGGAAGTTTCCCCTAACATAGATTTGCAGTATTCTATTAGCGAGTAAGCTAATCTATGTTTGGGAAAGTTTCCCCGAACATGGATTTACAGGATTCCATGCCCTAGTGAACTGGGGTCAGGGGAATTCCCCCAAACATAGACCTGCGTTCTAGCATACGTTCTTCCCCGTAATAAGCCCGAGTGCATTTTTCCGGGGGAAAAAATGAATATAAGACCAAGTCTTAGTTTCGGGGAAAGACGGTATATAGATGTTTTAGAATTTGTTTGGAAGTTTTATGCTCTTTATCTTGTTTTGTTTTGTGTACAGTGACAAGTACATTGCAGCTTGCTTGTCAGTCCATGAAGTATCAGTTTAACTGCCAATACTAGATTAAAAGTAAATAGCATTTTAATGAGGCTTGTTGAAGACATATCAGTAACGTGCTTGTCTTCACATCTAAAATCTCCAGAAAATAAATTCCTTTTAATATTGGGTATAATTCTTTAATCTGTTGACAAGTCTTTAGACTCTGTAGTAAAGTGATTTATAAATATTGTCATTGAATATTGAGCTATATTGTACTAGTCTAACTGTCAGTGTCAGTTGCAATATAATTTCATTATTAAATACTGAGCTATATTGTATTAGTTTATCTGAGATTTCAGTAGTAAAATAACTTGATTATTACTAATATCCTCTTTAATAAAATCCATACTTCTGAATCATTTTTTCTTATTAAAAAAAATACTTGATATTCCATTTTTTTTAAAAGGAAATAAAACGGATTACAGCTTAAGTACCTCCATAAAATTATAAGATCTATTTCATCCTCAAGTACAAATCCCAAACTTCATCTAAAACTCACTAACCCTAAAAACTGTTCCTAGCTCGTTCTAATCACAGGAGATGTATTCTGACTAGGACAGAGCAACGTCTGCTGCTAAGTCCTTAAGTCATCCTTTTATGGCATCTGAAAAATTAATTCTTTCTCAGAAAAATTCTCGTGTTCTGGTAAAGTGAAAAAAAGCTTTCTGCTACAGAGTGACGGGATTATAAAGTCATCGCTTAGGTTAGTAGAAGAATTCTCTCTTCTCATCAAGGAAATCAATTTCTAAGTCCAAGTCTCTTAAAATAATACATTCTTGTGGCGCGTGCTGATTTTTTATATATTTTTTTATTATTATTTTTTTTTTATATCATCTGCGAGGAAAAAAAAAATAAGAGGTAAAGAGGATCAGAGGTGGTGATGGGATATTATAATCTTGCACGCTCACACATCAGCCTTTCCCTAAGTAATTCCAGATAAATGGGGGATTTACATATTTAAGATTAAAAATGGAAAAAATAAGGCATAAACACTGCAATAAAATAATATTTTATAGTGTGGTGGGCACTTTGGAAATGTGTTTTTTTTTCTTTATTTTTCATCAAATATTTTAACTGTGCTCTGTTATTTCAGCAATGTGATCTACAGCAATAGAAAATGCAGCAGGTACCTGTTTGCACTAAAATTCCCTTACAGGCACAATACTCCCCATTTTATCATGCTACGTTGCACTTACCCATCTTTCAGATTCTATGCCGTGTTTGTCATTGAAACACTGACATAACACTTATCTTGCTGATTTAGATGATGGCATGGCGTGAATGACTGGATTTAGTAGAGAAATATAAAATGTTGTTTTTCAATTTGCAAGAAAAAAATACAATTACTTAATTTAATGCTACAAATATTGTAGAGGGGCTAAATGATCAATGTATGGATGTTGGGGGACATCCTTTAAGCATGGGTGCCCAAAATATAGATCACCAGATGTTTTAAAACTACAAATTCCATGCTGCGTGGTCATTCTAAAAGCATGCAAAGCATCATGGGAGTTGTAGCTCTAGATCTACCTTTTGTAGTACTATATATATATAAATACAATTAATTGTCTATAACATCATATCCAATTTGTTGTTTTGCTGCTGAACCATCCTGGTTCCTGCACATCCTCGGGTGGGGATTATACCGCCAAGGCTTTATACCACCAGAGCAAGTTTTTTGCTCTCCAAAGTGTAAGTAGGATATTTTGCTTTTGTGCACCTTATATATTTAAACATATTGCACTATTAGACCCTCTCTGCTTTATTTTATATGCTGGAGCTGTACTGGACACATAAAATTGTGGATCTACATTTATCCCAAGACGGGGATTGTACCATCAAAGCGCTAAACAGCAGAGCTCTCAGTAGCTCATAAGAGTGTGAGTGAGACACCTATATACTTAACTGTCTGTAAAACCATTAAGACATACTACGCTATTTTTTGTTGTATTTCTGTTTTATTTTGAGGTTTTCCTGGTAGCAAAATACAAAATCACTTTACTCCAGAGAGAACTCATACATACATCATTTATTATACATTACTGGGTTATTGTTAAGATTGAGTATACCCTTTTGATTTTTTTCAGTTCTGTTTGGCGCAGTTTATCACCTGTTGTTTGGTCACATTTCTATATCTTACGCAAGGTTTGGGAATCCTTGTAGATTTACTGCTGCCTGTTCACAGTTTTAAACTGTTTAATAACCCTTTTTAAAATAGAAAATGCTGGGGGGAAAGGCTAAGGACAATAATTCACAAGACTAAATAAAGTACAGAAATGGTTATTCCATTGTGTTGGAGTAACTGTGGACGTAACTTGTACGAGTCATCAAGTCAGGGGAGTTTTTGTGATATTCATTCTGCTCATGTGCAAATACTAAATATTTTGGGACATAGCTTATATGTTAAATTATTTCCAAGGTCTTTTTAATGTTCTTTGATGTGTTGCCAATTGCAAAGTTTTCTATGGCCATGTTAAAGTGTCAGTATCAGGTCTTCATACCTGTAGTAAGTTATATGATAAGTGACTCCACTTTTCAATTCTTGAACTGAAGTACTTCATTGGGTCTCAGCAAATAGCAACTCCAGCAATCAGAAATATAATGAGTGACTCTATATACATTGCTACTGACAAGTATTCTTCAATATCACCTTTGCCAAAGACTTCTCATTGAACTGCATTGGAAAGTCTGTGATTGGACAGCCACAGAAAGTCTGGGCAGGGTTAGAAGGGGAGGGCTTGCATATATATATATATATATTTTTTTTTATTTTTTTTTGGGGGGGGGAGGGGAGGGTGTTCCTTTAAATTTGATATTGACTTTGAATTCCTGACAATTCTCACTTTAATAGATGACCCTTATAGCCTTTCTAAAATCAGCAAAATAAAATGAATGGAAGAAGAAATGTTTAGACAGACCAGTTAGTCATATTGTTCTTAATGTATTTAAACCAAAAGTGAGCTTTTGTGTGCTGATTTTGAAAACAAAACATTAAATGTCCTTTGGCATTCATATAGGCAACAAGTCCTTTGGATTTGCTAGCAATGATAAAATCCAATCATTCTAATATGAAATATGAAACTGTAATTCTCTAAATCAAGTGAGGTTTTTTTTGTATTTTTTCCTGGTTTGGGAAGGATTGAACATTGACAGGGGATAACCGTTTTAGTACAATATAGAAATGCTGAAAAATATAGGTGAGTTGGGGATTTTTTCCAATTTGGACAGTTGGGCTTGCTGGGGTTTATCCACTTAACAAATGGAAGTAAACTTAACAATCAAAATGTAAACATTCCAGCAAGAATTATGAAAATCTAACTATAGCTGAATTCAATATTTTTTTTCTTCCAAATCAACAATTTTGGCCTTACTTTTGCAGTCTACTTTTCAATTCACTTAAATTCGCTGTTTCGTTTACAAATCTCAAAATGTGCAATCGTCTAATCAATAACCCACAATTCCTATTTCAGTGAATAAAACCCTAGGTCACCATGGGTGTTGAGAATCGCTGGCCTGAAGATTATGCACTTAACCCTAACACCAGTTTTGGTCGTACTTCAAGGCACAACGTATGGAGAATTAAGTTAGAATGTTAAGTAATACTCACAGCACACAGATACAGAAGGAAAACAGATGGAAAACAGGAGGAAACCAGCTGGAAGCCCTTCAAACTGTGTTAACAGCCTGCACACAAATACAGCTTCAGCAATGTGGAAGAAAAAATAAAACATAAATATTTAAAAGGCTGCTGGTGTAAGAAGCAAATGCCGGGGGGCGGAGCCAAGCTACCATGCTGAGAGGTCGCACATGAGACAAGCTCTGTGCAAAAACGCTCTTAATAAGCCAAAATTAGGGCAAAAACCCACCAATTTGACGGTTGGGTGACCTAGGGAAGTGAGCACCACACCGTGGAGCCAAGACTCAAGTATCCCGACCGAAATCGGAGGCATCTAACCGGGGATAGATCCGAGGCATACTCAGACAAAACGAGGGAAGCGGCCGATCTCCACACCGCCTGCAGCCACTCACCTGGAGGTCTCCCCGGTACAATACCTCCTCCCGCCCCCCTGCCGGTGATGGATATCCCGGCACATAAAACTTAAAGCTTGAGACACAGCAGCAAAACCGAAACGGGAACTGCCCCACACAGCCGGAACAGCACCAGCAACCATCAGGCCACTGGGACGCAGCTAAGATGGCCGCCCAGCGAAGGCCCCAAAAGCGGAGCGCATACGCCCAACCACCCACGCACCCCCTGGGGGAGTTCGACCGGACTATGGACTATGGACTATGCTGTACAAACGTGGAATGGCTTACCACCGGGCAGCAAGACTAGTGGCTACATGGATTTGTCCAGCGACCCGTCGGCGCCATTATAGGCACCCACCACAGGCATCCAGAAAGGCCGCCAAACTACGCAAACACTGCCGTTCACACTTTAATGGGTGCGGGACAACTAAACCAGCCTTTCATGCCAGCTACTCACCTGATCCGAGAACCAGCGCCCATCCCTCCAGGATGCAGCTGCAAACCGGGGTACCACACAGATTAACAATCCACTGAATACCGGAGACGGACCCCGAAACAAGGCCCTGCACACGAGTGCAAGGAGGAAGAGCGAGGCGACTAAGCAGCAAGGAGCTCCGACGCAAAGCTGGTGGAGATCAGCGACAATGCTCACTAATGAACACTCTTCCTGGCTACTGGGACTTTATCCGACGGGCCACTGACTCTCCGCAACCTACCAGCCACAATGACTAGACTTCCACAGGCATACCAAATCATTTCCAACCAGCGGTATTTTTCACTCTTTACATGTTTTTGATATGTTATCTAAATTTTCTGGGCCCTGCATGCATGTATAACCTGCCCATAGGTTGCCCCACGCTAACACGTATGAGAATATTTACCTACTGTGGCCCACATGAGAGGAGGGCTGACTTCAGGCTAATCCCGACACCAGCTAATTGGACACGGCAGACTCACCAGACCCAGGATCAGAAACAAGTTATTAACATGTTATAAGTTATGCCATACTAACCCTGTCTTACCTGCTTAATGCCTTATAACATTTTTTGTACCACACATGACAGCTAATGCCAGCGAACTACTACACACACAACTCTCATCCCACCACTAGCTTACTTCATAAATGAGCTGTGCATCATATATACACACAATGAGAGCAACGACACTCACCTATATTGTCTTTAATGTATATAGTGTCCCCATGCATGTACAGCAGGTTACGTGTTCCACGCTGCGCAGTACCACCCCTTAACAATATTCTGCTAAGATACTTAAGCTCTTTTACAACTACATTACCACATTTAACCCAACGATGTTAAAAGTTAATTATTCCCCTTCCATTGGTGCCAGAATCAGATGCGATACCTGGGAATTTGGATACCAAGCAACCCAAAAGAACTGTACACTAGGAACTATGCTCCCCTATTACGCACAATACTACTCGACCTTAAAAACTGGAACTACGACCACATCTCCTGGCAGGGACGCATAGCAGTGATTAAGATGAACATCCTCCCAAGACTGCTTTACCACTTTCACACCATCCCCTGGCACATCCCACCAGAATTCTTTGCAACCCTTAAGTCAGCAGTAATAAAATATGTCTGGAAGGAAGAAAGAGCACGACTTAGCTATGACAAGCTGTGCCTGCCTAGGAATTGGGGTGGCCTAGCATTACCGGATATACGCAAATACTTCCAAGCCGCGGTGTTACAGCGGATCAGGGACTGGCATGCGGCATCCAACAACAAATTGTGGGTCGCACTAGATAGGGTAAGCACAAACAATGCCCTTCACAGATTCACATGGCAAGGCTCGGCAGACGCGACATCGAAATTGGGCAATGAATCACCCATTACTCAAACACTAAAGACATGGTCTCACTTAAGGCGGAACCAACTCATCTCTCCTCAACCAAGCCCCTTGATCCCGATAACACACAATACTGGAATAGGTGGGGGACTACGCAGATCGGCCTGGCCAATCGAGGGAGATGGGGACTGTTATGTCCCGATATCCGAGGTCCTTAGCAATACTGGAATGAAAACCATACGGGAATGGAGTGAGGTACCACAACTGACGCTGATGCACAGATTTCATTATGCGCAACTACGTCATTTCTATTACAACCTCCCAAACCGAGTAGCAATCCACAGAGAACAGACGTGGTTCGAACACCTCTGCATAGCCGACTCTGGGGTAGAGGGTAGAGTTTCAACTATCTACCAACAACTGATCACAGGTGATCACACACGGAACACTGCGTTTAAGAGGCAATGGGAGGAGTTGACGGCTAGAACGTACACCGAAGCACAATGGGAACAGATACTGATCTTACAACACAAAAGTTCCATAAGCACCAAGTATCAGGAGGTCAACTTTAAGCTACTCTCCCATTGGTACAGGACCCCGTCGCTACTGCACAGAATATTTAGGGATACCACAGATGTCTGCTGGAGGTGTGAGTCACATACTGGTACCCTTAGGCACATCTGGTGGGACTGTGCAAGGATTAGGCCATACTGGGAGGACGTACGAAGGGAAATAACGGCTATCCTGGGAGACCTACCGGACTTTAGCATAGAATTGGCCCTCCTTCACTGCACGGAAAGCTCGATAGCTCAATACAAACGATCAATATTGAGGCACCTGCTGAACGCGGCGAAAGCGTCTATACCGGTTAGATGGAAACAAACCCAACCACCGACAACTGCAGAATGGCTACAGAGAGTGGAAGAAATACACACAGCCGAGGCGCGGTACGCGGACCTACTAGGGAGGAGCACCAAACACGTCAAAATTTGGACCCCTTGGTATGTCTACCTATCACGACCAAGACATGGAGGGTCTTAGCGCAACTCCTGGGGATTGGGGGGTGCCTGGGCGCACTCTGACACATGTCGCTTTCCACACTCTTCCCCCCCCCTCTACCCTCCCCACCCTCCCCCCCTTCCTCTTCCCCACTTACTCCATCTCTTCTACCTACCTACATCCATTATGTTTACTCGAGCCCATATGACTTCTCTGAAGGGCATCGCTGGGGCGGCCTGACCTGCGCCTGAGGAGGTCAGGGCGGGAGGACCCGATCATGCTGAAGTACGATATACCGCCATGACACGAAGTGATGCTTACTGGCTTGAATCATTGACCTAATAAACTGTCGACCGACGGAGGTAATAAGGAACTGAACATATGGAGAAAATAGTCTCCAAAATATGACTCCTTCGACCGACGGGAGGAAGGGGATGTAGCACCAGATACGTGACATCATGGGGCGACACAACACACACCTGACCAGCGGGTTACACTATTAGGCAGACACAACCAAGCTTCTATCTGTCACACACGAGACCCGTGGAACAACTCCGTACCCGAATTCTTGACCATATAACGATCCAACCTACCAAGCGACCAATTTCCCTTCATACACTCAACCTCATAACCCGTAGGACAGGGGTCTCTAATGATGGTCGAGAACACTCTCCTGCTCCACCTGTCACATAATTTCGATACTGAAGCTACATCCTTCATTTAAACTGTCCGATTTATAAGCACAACTCTCCAGAAGACCCTTAGAATAGGGTTCGGAAACGGCTCTTTTTTTTTTTTTTTTTTTTTTTTTTGCATTTAACCAGTTATTGTTACTGTTATTGAAACTGCTCTAGCTATGAGACAAGCACCCGTCTAAACTTGTTACACTTGTTTATAGTCTATTGATTGACAGCTTTTACGATGCTTGACACATGTGAGATTGCTCAAAAACGATAATGCCTACTGTTTACACTATTGATGCCATTGTTCAACTTGTTTTACAACGCATATATGATGTAGTGGGATAAGCATGTGTTACAGTACTCACTTGAACATCACAATAAAGAATTTACAAAAAAAAAAAAAAAGTTAATTATTCCACTGCATTTAATATTGACACAAATACTGTTTAATCAAGCTTGACTTCCACACATAATGTACTCTCTACATCTAAGCGTGCTCACTGGCACTACTCATGCTTTATCACCACTTACTCTCACTTAAAATATAAAATGTGCATATGTCTATGTATACCCCACTGCAACAAAAGTCTTTGATTTAAGCAAGTGGACTGCCTTAGGGGTTCCACAAGCATGTCTGTTAAACCTGAATGCACTAAAAATAAAGAATTTTAAAAAAAAAATGAAGCAAATGCCAAACGAACAGGCACCTTGATGAAACCTGTAAGGGTTTATTAACGAAAGTGTCAAAAATCGGGAGAAAACTGGAAAAAAAATTCTAAAAATTCTCTATTATGTCAACGTGAATATTTCGGCCTAAAATTTGCAATATCTTCTTCGGTCTCCATGGTTCTTAATTTGGTGAAGAAACTCCAACAGTGATTGGCTTCATCAGAATAAAGGGGTGCTCAAAATGGAAATCCCCAGATGTTTCAAACTACAGCTTCCATGATACTTTGCCATTCTAAAGGCATGCAAAGCATCATGGAGGTTGTAGTTCTACAACATCTGGGGATCTACCTTTCAGACACCCTTCATTTAAACATTTTATTATAGTGTGCATATATATATATATATATATATATATATATATATATATATATATATGGATTATGGAACTGAGAAGCCCTGAAAATAGCTTTTTTAAAACTTGTCCATATAAATATGCAATGCAGTGATTGAAATGCTATTACAAAGTGCAATCGAGCATTCCTTCCAACCGGCTCAGGTTTAGCAGGACAGTCCTGGTTTTGGAGTCCTCTCCCACCATCCTCAGTGTTCTGCGGCTAACGATACCAATTCATTGACCCCAGTGCATCATTTGATGTGCTGTGCCAACCGCTTTCGTGACATTCAGTTCATTGTCGGGGTGCTTTAACAGCACACGCATGTGCAGTTGGCCAGCGCGATGAACTTTCAGTCTGGTGTGACTGCGCACCAGACAGACACACACTGTTATGACACTCACCGCCAGATAGATGAAACCGCCGTTTAGTAAATAATCCCCTTTTCCAGAAATGCAGGTTCTGTACAGCCGACCGTCAAACTCCCGAACGGAAGATATGCAAACGCGGCAACTCCCGACCATTAAATCAGCCGAACTCCTTTCACAGCTAGAAATAACGAAAGCGCTGTCCCAGTAATAATCTCCCCCACAAACGAAACCAAGCTCCATCGTGAGGGTCAAACAGGAATGTGTTTAATGGGGGCTACCGTCCCGGTATTTATGCAGGTCTCCCACAAGGTGGACACTCCCCTAGGGGACCTTGTGGAAGACTGTAACACACATTGGACAGTAGCCAATCGCAGTGGCTTCAGTATAAGCCCTCCCCATCTTACCCATAAATCCTTCTTCTCTATCCCGGGGATAATTGGGAAGAAACCTAATTATCTCCAAGGATAGAGGCAAATCGCCATTTTAAATACAATAGGAAAAATACATTAAAATACATAAATGAGGAAATACCGAATAAATATGGTTCGTGTAACGTATCCCCAGATAGCCTGGATCTGAGGGCATATTCCTACCGAATAGCACTCAGATCCGATGTACACAGTTCAATCGCCATGGAGTCAAAGTCTCTCATAAGTCTTTCGGTATACGATTGACTCCATGGGACGGCTATCTGGGCGAAGTCCATACGTACGTTGCAAACTCCCGAACGGACCGGTGTTTGTATGCCTCAACGAAATAGAAGGCGGGCGGCAGCTTCCAGCGGTGTTCAGTAGACAAAGTGTCCGTTTTTAGTTCCATAGGATCGACACCAAACACCGCTGATCTTCCTCGTGTCCCAAAATGGCCGCTGTCTCGTGGTCGGCATACGAACGACGACCACCCGTACGAATGGAATGGAGAGGTGTCTGCGGTTAACCACAACGTTCTAATTGGGGCCAAGAGGTTAACCAGCAGCACACTCTTCTCCTGGGTGGCCGTCCGTTCGGTAGTTTCAATCGGTATTCCGGAACCACACGAACAGGGGCATACGGACAGGAAATCCAACGAAATAAGGGCAAACAGACGAACCAGCATTACTAGTCTGTACAGATGGATCTGTCACACACACATTTTCATAGGCCTAATTACATTTTCGGGTTGTTCATCTCTTTGAGTGTCGCCAGTGAAGTATTACTCGTCACTAGCACACCTGTATCAAAGAGAAAAGGAACTGCCAGTTTACAATGCAGGGTTTCAATGACTGATGAAAATAGTAAGCTATGGAATTCTATTTGTAGTTAAGAGGCTCTGTCGAAGTTTAGTTTGCACCATCATACAGGAGTTTTAAAAATTGTTTATATGTGTTCATAACTTTTCAAGTATGGTCAACTATTATTTGCTCTATAAGCATTTTTACAAGCACAACTTGGTAGTATAGATCCCAAGCAGGGCTGGACTGGGGATGTATGTATATATTACTCAATCATCTGCATACATATATACCTTAGATATTATTGGTTAATATATATATAAATAGATTTTCTCACCCCTCCTGGGTGGTATGTTTATTCCTCATTCTCGGGTCCTCTACCAGAGGCCTGGGAATTTGAAGGTTCTGCGCAGTATTTCAGCTGTTCCTAGAACTGAACTCTTCTGGACAGCAATCTCAGATGTCCCATCTGGAATCTGTTGAAGCCGCTAATCCCAACTTGGGAGTGACAGCCCGAGTGCTCCTATTCCAACTGGGACTACTACTACCTTCACTTTCCACATCCTTTCTAGTTCTTCTTTCAGTCCTTGGTATTTCTCCACCTCATGTTCCTTCATCCCGATTTTATACTGGGTATTGCCACATCCACCACGACTGCTGTCTTCCATTCCTTGTCTACAACCATGATGTCGCGTTGGTTGACCAGCACTTGCTTGTCTGTCTGGATCTTGAAGTCCCACAGGATCTTAGCCCTGTCATTCTCAACTACCCTTTGGGGTATCTCCCATCTGGACTTAGGCAGGTCCAATCCATATTCTGTGCAGATGCTTTGGTACACAATCCCAGCAACTTGGTTGTGTCTCACTGTGTATGCTATTTCTGCTAACATCTTGCCTCCAGCTACTAGGACTGTCTCAGAGGCCTCTTTGCACAGTCTGCACCTTGGGTCTTGCCTGGTGTGGTAGACTCTAGAGTCTATTGATCTGGTGCTGAGTGCCTGTTCCTGTGCTGCTAGGATTAGTGCCTCAGTGCTGTCTTTCAGTCCTGCCTTTTCCAACCACTGGTAGGATTTTGTCATGTGAGCCACATCCACTATTTGCTGGTGGTACACCCCATGGAGAGGTTTGTCTTGCCAAGGAACCTCCTCTTTTTCTGCATCCTCTATCTGCTTAAGTCTCAGGCAGTCCCTTAGCAGTTCATCTTTTGGAGCCATCTTGTGGATGTTCTGTGTTTCGTCCAGGACTGTGGCCTTGACACTCATCAGGCTCCGACCTCCTTACTTCCAGCACGTGTACATTCTCTGGGTGCTGGATTTCAGGTGGAATCCTCCATTCATAGTGAGTAGTTTTATGGTCTTGACATCCATGGTGACCAGTTCTTTTCTGGGCCTGGTTATTATTCCAGCTGGGTACCTGATGACCGATAGGGCATACGTGTTGATGGCTTGGATCTTGTTCTTGCCATTGAGTTGTGACTTCAGGACCTGTCTGACTCTTTGGAGGTACATGGATGTTGCTGTCCTCCTTGCCTCTTTCTCATGGTTGCCATGCTTTTGTGGTACACCCAGGTACTTGTAGCTATTCTCTACATCTTCTATTTGGCCTTCTGGAACTTCAACTCCTTCTGTGCTGATCATCTTTTTGCTATCATCCGCCCGCACTTAGTCCGAACGACATTGCAATGTCCTTGCTGTATATCCTAGTTAGGTGGATCAGTGAGTCAATGTCCCACTCATTCTTGGCACACTTGATGTCGTCCACGTAGAGTAGGTGGCTGATGTGAGCTCCATTCTTAAAATATATATATTTATTTTTCTAATATAAAATATTGAGTAAAACATTTAATGATACAGTAAAAATAAAACATTTAATGATACAGTAAGCATACTCACATGCAGACACAGAAAATCTCACTGACACACACAAGCTCATTGATACACAGCCTAATAGACAAATAATCTCACTGATATATATAAGCTCATTGACATAAAAACACAAGCTCACAGATGCACACAAATAGGCTCAGAAAAATTACAAAAAACACTAACACGTTTCACCTACAGTAAGGCGTTCTCTCACTTTGAGCAAGCCTTACTGTAGGTGAAACATGTTAGTGTTTTATATAATTTTTATGTTACACTTGGTTTTACTATTTGTCTCCAAATAAAGTTAATTATTTTATACAATTTGGAGCTTCCTGACCTATCTTTGAAGATTTTACTTAGAGGACTCACACAGCGATATCCTTGGTGGGGATCATACCACCTACGCCTATTGGGATTGAGTAATACCTATATTTGCTCTCCATTTGTGAGTATACCTCTTTTTATTTGTTTTTAACCTTTTAAATACATACAGAGAGCACTATATTCCTGTTTTTATTTTCCCTCCTGTATACTGATGACATCTGACTGCAGGACTGTGACACGACAACCAAGAAGACCACCAAAACTGTGCAAGACATCATCAAACAAGCACAAGGATCACCATCATATCCACAGACGGGATTGTCCTGTCTACGTGCATAAATCTGGAGCTGAATATAGACTCCAGAAAAGTGCATTTTGTTTTTCTACATTTACCAGAATTTCTAACATACTGCACTATATTACAGCACTATATTACATTCTCTCCTCTTATTCCCTATACTGCTTTGGATCTTAGAACACCAATATAGGCGCTGGTTCCTTGCACCCCTCTCCGCACATTACCTGTTGTCTGCTTTAATGCCAAGGGGGTGCAACCAGGTTAATTTATAAAAGTGTCAATTTCTATTGAAATATGCACTTTTTGCAAAATGAAAAACGAGGATCCACTCTTCACACAAAAAGCTTTTCAGCAAGCTAAAGTTGTTTAGAGGTCTAGAGTGACCCCTTTAACCCCTTAAGGACACATGACATGTCTGACATGTCATGATTCCCTTTTATTCCAGAAGTTTGGTCTTTAAGGGGTTAAGTAACACATTTCATTACTATGTGTTGCTGGATGGACATTTGAACCGTTTAGACCTCCTGCATGTACATTCATGCTCTGGTATTTAGGGTTAATCACATCAGACAGTTGGTAAATATATCTATCCACATGACTGCTTGATCTGACTTGGAGGAATGAGATTATTGAAGTTAATTTTTCCTTTTTCTAATGAAAGTTTATTTTTTCTTTTTCATCGACAATGACTGTCGATGTCAGTAGCAATACAATTCTTTCATTTGTAATAGAAAAAACGTTGAGATATAATATTTGCTAGAGCATATTTCATCCTTAAAAGCTCCTTTTATCCACATTTTATTAACCAGTATCTTTATTTTCTTATGATGGGATTTTTTTTTTTGTTAGTATATTCATGTAAAACCAAGCAAGATTAATTTAATATAAAGTATTTCTGAGGTTAGTATCAGTTTTCTGTGTATGAAAGCAAAAAGGGCAAATTTCTGATAAATCACATTAAGATAACAATATCACAAAGAAATGACTGGAAGTAAGGAAATTGACAATTGTGGTTCAGTGACTCGTTTATATATATATTTATCTCTGAGTTTAATGTCAGCGTATCTTCTCCATGACAAAATAGTTTATAATATTTTATTAGGAAGAAAAAATATATATAGTTGTATGTCAGCTGAAAATATAAAAGTATGGAATGGAATACTCTTTAGCAATTAATACCACTGAAATATATACATATATATATATATATATTATTATTTTTTTTAAAAGATAATAATTTTGTGATAGTATGTCTAATTCTGAATATTTTTACAAACACAGATTATGCTTGAAAAGAAATTGTTAAATGGACACTATAGGCACCCAGACCAATTCATTGCATTGAAGTGGCCTGGATGCAGTGTCACATGTCACTTTAGTCCTGCAATGTAAAACATCGCAGTTTCAGAGAAACTGTAATGTTTATATTGCAGGGTTAAGACTGCCTTTCGAGGCTGTCTATCAGACAGCCATTAGAGGCGCTTCCTGGAGTCTCACAGAGTTTAATTATGTAAAACGATGCTGGATGTCCTCACACTGTGCATGAGGATGTCCAACATCTTCAAAATCCCCGTAGAAAAGCACTGATGCAATGCTTTACTACTCTTGCTGCGTAGTAGGTTTCCCACCATCAGCTGACATTGGAGGAGGTGGATTCAGACCTAGGAACGAGGGAACCCAGGTGCTGGAATCAGGTAATGTAAGTGTTTAAAGGGTCATTTAACACTTTCATACCTTCATGGCTGAGAGAGGACCGGGGGGGCATGGAGGCAGAGGGACACTTTTGTGGAACTTTTTGAACAACAATTACTTCATAACCATGCCAGACATGGGGCTCAAAGGCACACTGTAAAAAATAAATTTAAAAAAATGACTCAACTCCTCCTTAGGTTGGCAGTGTGCCTGGAAGTGTGCCAATCCAATGCCCATAGAGGAGCATTAGGGAACTTTGGTGCATCCGTTATGCTATCCGCGATGCACCTACAAGTCCTCCTAGAGAATCATTGTATTTAATCATTCTTTAAAGCCGACTGTGACGACACTGTTCATGCACAGGTGACGCCACGGTATGTAACATTCCCAGCTCTCATACCCAGACAGCTTGAAGCTGCACTTAGCGAAAAATAGTGTTTTGGGGGATAGGACATGGGGGGGCAAGACTATAACTAGTGTAGCAACTTGAATAAGATAACGTTGTTAAAGTGCCTACATGGTTCTTTTAAGGTTTTCTTTTTTATATATATCTAATCTTTATTTAGATTTTCCCAAAAATTATAAATACAATATAGTATAAAACACAAGTATAAAACAAAGCACATAAAACAAAAAATTCAAAGCTTTGACCATATTACACATTATTATATTCGATTACCTTCATGGCTAAGAATATAATACCTATCGAGTATATAATAAGACCTTTCCAGATATTCTGTTTTTATATTTAAAAGTATAATTTAAGGGGAAAAAGTGCACTAATTTCCTGAACATTTTCATCTTTATTTTTTCTTTCTTTCTTTCCCTTATCCCTTCCCCCTTTCTTCTTTGCTTTCCCCTTTTCATCTTCTTTCTTTTTTCCCGTTTTTCTTTTTTTAAGCAATTAAATGGAAAGTTGGAAAAGGTTTTTAGTTTCATATAATCCTAGAACCTAGAGTATAACCATCTTCCTAGACTTAAAATACTATCACATCTACATTATCTTGGGTCAAGTTTCAAGGCACGATATTCTTGCATGGTTTCCTTATTAATAACTTCAATATTAATAGGTATCATTCTATCTTGGGATGCTAGCTAGTGATGTCGCGAACATAAAATTTTCGGTTCGCGAACGGCGTACGCGAACTTCCGCAAATGTTCGCGAACGGGCGAACCGGCAGGCGATTTTTAAAACCCACAGGGACTCTTTCTGGCCACAATAGTGATGGAAAAGTTGTTTCAAGGGGACTAACACCTGGACTGTGGCATGCCGGAGGGGGATCCATGGCAAAACTCCCATGGAAAATTACATAGTTGGTCCTCCTACTTCAAATTTGGGGCACTGCGCGTGCAATCTAATGTGCCACCAGATAGGAGTGGTGTGTTAAGTAGTACTATTCCTATCAGTTTATTCCTGTTACGTCCCCTATCAGGGGACGTGTATATAAGGCATCGATTTTAGGAAGCGGGAGATGGAAAAAGATGCTTGATCGGTCCTCCTACTTCAAATTTGGGGCACTGCGCGTGCAATCTAATGTGCCACCAGATAGGAGTGGTGTGTTAAGTAGTACTATTCCTATCAGTTTAATATCTGTTACGTCCCCTATCAGGGAACGTGTATATAAGGCATCGATTTTAGGAAGCGGGAGATGGAAAAACATGCTTGGTCGGTCCTCCTACTTCAAATTTGGGGCACTGCGCGTGCAATCTAATGTGCCACCAGATAGGAGTGGTGTGTTAAGTAGTACTATTCCTATCAGTTTAATGCCTGTTACGTCCCCTATCAGGGGACGTGTATATAAGGCATCGATTTTAGGAAGCGGGAGATGGAAAAAGATGCTTGGTCGGTACTCCTACTTCAAATTTTGGGCACTGTGCATGCAATCTAATGTGCCACCAGATAGGAGTGGTGTGTTAAGTAGTACTATTCTTATCAGTTTAATCCCTGTTACATCCCCTATCAGGGGACGTGTATATAAGGCATCAATTTTAGGAAGCGGGAGATGGAAAAACATGCTTGGTCGGTCCTCCTACTTCAAATTTGGGGCACTGCGCGTGCAATCTAATGTGCCACCAGATAGGAGTGGTGTGTTAAGTAGTACTATTCCTATCAGTTTAATCCCTGTTACGTCCTCTATCAGGGGACGTGTATATAAGGCATCGATTTTAGGAAGCGGGAAATGGAAAAACATGCCACTTGAAACAGGACACTTGAAGCGGGGCAGGCCAGAAATTCTATCGCAAATTGGGATATCTCAGGCCACAGGTCAAGCCTGCACACCCAGTAGTCAAGGGGTTAATCACTCCTCAGAGTGTCGATATCTGCAGTTAAGGCGAGGTAGTCTGCTACCTGTCGGTCGAGTCGTTCTCTGAGGGTGGACCCCGAAGGCTCTGGCGATGCGTAGGACTTAAAAAGCTCCGCATGTCCTCCATCAACAACACGTCTGTAAAGCGTCCTGTCCTTGCCAGCGTAGTCGTGGGAGGAGGAGGATTACTTTCACCTCTTCCCCTGTTAGATTCCCGTTGTGCTGTGACATCACCCTTATACGCTGTGTAAAGCATACTTTTTAATTGATTTTGGAACTGCTGCATCCTTTCCGACTTGCCGTAATTCGGTAACATTTCAGGCACTTTCTGCTTATACCTGGGGTCTAGTAGCGTGGACACCCAGTACAGGTCGTTCTCCTACAGCCTTTTTATACGAGGGTCCTTCAACAGGTATGACAGCATGAAAGACCCCATTTGCACAAGGTTGGATGCCGAGCTACTTATGTCCTGTTACTCGTCCTCAGTGATCTCTCTGAAGGTATGTTCTTCCCCCCAGCCACGTACAACACCACGGGTACCAGATAGGTGACAACGAGCACCCTGGGATGCCTGTTGTGGTTGGTCTTCCTCCTCCTCCTCAAAGCCACATTCCTCCTCTGACTCCTCTTCCTCACAATCCTCTTCCAGCATTGCCGCAGGTCCAGCAAGCGATGCTCATAAGGCTGTTTCTGGTGGTGATGGTGACCACAACTCTTCCTCTTCACGCTCATCTACGGCCTGATCCAGCACTCTTTGCAGGGCACGCTCCAGGAAGAAAACAAATGGAATGATGTCGCTGATGGTGCCTTCGGTGCGACTGACTAGGTTTGTCACCTCCTCAAAAGGACGCATGAGCCTACAGGCATTGCGCATGAGCGTCCAGTAACGTGGCAAAAAAATTCCCAGCTCTGCAGAGGCTGTCCTAGCACCCCGGTCATACAAATACTCATTAACGGCTTTTTCTTGTTGGAGCAGGCGGTCGAACATTAGGAGTGTTGAATTCCAACGTGTCGGGCTGTCGCAAATCAAGCGCCTCATGTTGTTTCGCCACTGGATATCGGAAAAGTGCGCCATGGCCGGGTAGGAATGCCTGAAATGGCCACACACCTTCCTGGCCTGCTTAAGGACGTCCTGTAAGCCTGGGTACTTATGCGCAAAGCATTGTACGATCAGATTACACACATGTGCCATGCACGGCACATGTGTCAACTTGCCCAAATGCAATGCCGCCAACAAATTTCTTCCGTTGTCACAAACCACTTTGCCGATCTCCAGTTGGTGCGGAGTCAGCCACTGATCCACCTGTGCATTCAGGGCGGACAGGAGTGCTGGTCCGGTGTGACTCTCTGCTTTCAGGCAAGTCAATCCCAAGACGGCGTGACACTGCCGTATCCGGGATGTGGAACAGTACCTGGGGAGCTGGGGGGGTGCCGTTGATGTGGAGCAAGACGCAGCAGCAGAAGAGGACTCAGCCGAGGAGGTTATGGAAGAGGATGGAGTAGGAGGAGTAGAGGAGGTGGCAGCAGGCCTGCCTGCAAGTCGTGGCAGTGTCACCAACTCCTCTGCAGAGCCACGCATTCCATGCTTGGCAGCCGTCAGCAGGTTTACCCAATGCGCAGTGTAGGTGATATACCTGCCCTGACCATGCTTTGCAGACCAGGTATCAGTGGTCAGATGGACCCTTGCCCCAACACTGTGTACCAGACATGCCATTACTTCCTTTTGCACAATCGAGTACAGGTTGGGGATTGCCTTTTGTGCAAAGAAATTTCGGCCGGGTACCTTCCACTGCGGTGTCCCAATAGCTAAAAAATTTTTGAACGCCTCAGACTCCACCAGCTTGTATGGTAAAAGCTGGTGGGCTAAGAGTTCAGTCAAGCCAGCTGTCAGACGCCGGGAAAGGGGGTGACTTTGTGACAGTGGCTTCTTACACTCAAACATGTCCTTGACAGACACCTGACTGTGGGCAGATGAGCAGGAACTGCTCAAGGCGAGAGTCGGAGGGGCGGATGGTTGAGAGGGGGCAAGGAGGACAGCAGTGGTTAACATGGCTGAAGATGCTGGACCAGGAGGAGGATGGCGGCTTTGAGTTTGTGTGCTGCTTGTACTCATGTGTTGATCCCATAGGCGTTTGTGATGTGCGATCATGTGCCTTCGCAAAGCAGTTGTACCTAGGTGGGTGTTGGACTTCCCACGACTCAGTTTCTTTTGGTACAGGTTGCAAATGGCATCACTGTTGTCAGAGGCAGACACAAATAAAAATGCCACACTGCTGAGCTCTGCAATGACGGCATTCTGGTGGTGGCAACAGCATGCGTTGATTGGCGTGCTGTCTGGCTGACCCTGGGTGCCGATGCATGCTGTCTGACTGTGCCACTAGCTCCTTGCGATGACCCCCCCCTGCTTCCAACCTCCTCCTCTCTGTCTCCCAATCTGAACTTTCCCCCTGTTCTTCTTCTCTTCTAGCGGGCACCCACGTGACATCCATGGATGCATCGTCATCATCAACCGCTTCACTTGTATCTGACAACTCAGCAAAGGAAGCAGCAGTGGGTACAACATCATCATCATCACACCGTGCGTGTGTAATGCTGCCTGACTGAGACATATCCCTGTTATCTACATCCTCTGGCAAAGTGGTTGCGCATCACTCATTTCTTCCAACTGATGTGTGAATAACTCCTCTGACATACCAAGTGAAGCGGCTGTGGTGCTAGTGTTGGTGATGGCGGCAGGCGGGCGAGTGGTAACTTGAGAGGTGCCCGAAGCTAAGCTGGAGGAGGATGGTGCGTTGAGGATCCGAGCGGAAGCTGTAGAAGATTGGGTATCCTGTGTTAGCCAGTCAACTATGTCCTCAGAACTTTTCAAGTTCAGGGTACATGGCCTCTGAACACTGGGCATTATTCTAGGGCCAAAGGGAATCACAGAACCACGACCACGACGGCCCCTGCAGGGTGGCCTGCCTCTGCCTCAGTGGCGTACATACCAGGGTCGCAGGGGTCACGGCTGCGACCGGGCCCGGCCCACCAGGGGGCCCGGCCGCCCCTGCGACCTGGTATGTACGCTCTGTGCCAGCCTCTTCTCCTGGGGGGCCCAGGAGCCGGCCACCTCCGGGCCCCCTGAGGCTGGCCCTGCTTACACCCGGTGGGCAGTCAGGCTGGCCGGTGCGCGAGGGAGCACTCTCTCCTGAGTGCTTCCTCTTCAGCTCCCTCGCGCACCGCACTGATACCGGAGCCGGAAGATGACGTCATCTTCCGGCGCCGGTATCAGTACGCGGCGCGCGAGGGAGCTGAAGAGGAAGCACTCAGGGGAGAGTGCTCCCTCACGCACCGGCCAGCCTGCCTGCCCGCTGGGTGACCGGCCCCCCAGGAGCCCAGCAGCACCACTGGACCCCAGGGCAGTGGCGTACTAAGGGGGGGGCGGGGGGGCGGCCCGCCCCGGGTGCCACTGACTAGGGGGGTGCCATGACTTCCAGTGTCATGTGTCACCCCCCATCATTACGCTGCGCACAGCCAAACACCGGCGGGACTTCCTTCTTTATGAGGAGGAGGGGGAGGAGCGTTGCGGGCCGCGGCATCGCGCAACGTGATGACGACGTGCGCAGCGCCGTCAGTCCGCCTTCACAGATCTTCAGCGGAAGGATCCATTTCCAGGCGGTGAGGCACCCAGTGGTCGGCGGGCAAGCAAGGCATCATCAAAATGTAAGTATAAAGTAGTTATTTTATGTCTGGGTCTGAATTAATTAAAGGGGGGGTGGATTAATTAGAGGGGGGGTGTATTAATTAAAGGGGGGGTGTATTAATTAGAGGGGGGTGTATTAATTAGAGGGGGGTGTATTAATTAGAGGGGGGTGTATTAATTAAAGGGGGGTGTATTAATTAAAGGGGGGTGTATTAATTAGAGGGGGTGTATTAGAGGGGGGTGTATTAATTAAAGGGGGGTGTATTAATTAGAGGGGGTGGATTAATTAGAGGGGGTGGATTAATTAGAGGGGGTGGATTAATTAGAGGGGGTGGATTAATTAGAGGGGGGTGTATTAATTAGAGGGGGTGTATTAATTAGAGGGGGGTGTATTAATTAAAGGGGGTGTATTAATTAGAGGGGGTGGATTAATTAGAGGGGGTGGATTAATTAGAAGGGGGTGGATTAATTAGAGGGGGGGTGGATTAATTAAAGGGGGGTGTATTAATTAGAGGGGGGTGTATTTATTAGAGGGGGTGTATTAATTAGAGGGGGTGTATTAATTAGAGGGGGGTGTATTAATTAAAGGGGGGTGTATTCATTAGAGGGGGTGGATTAATTAGAAGGGGGTGGATTAATTAGAGGGGGTGGATTAATTAGAGGGGGTGGATTAATTAAAGGGGGGTGTATTAATTAGAGGGGGTGTATTAATTAGAGGGGGTGTATTAATTAGAGGGGGGTGGATTAATTAGAGGGGGGTGTATTAATTAAGGGGGGTGTATTATTAGAGGGGGTGTATTAATTAGAGGGGTGTATTAATTAGAGGGGGGTGTATTAATTAGAGGGGGGTGGATTAATTAGAGGGGGGTATTAATTAGAGGGGGTGTATTAATTAGAGGGGGTGTATTAATTAGAGGGGGTGTATTAATTAGAGGGGGGTGTATTAATTAGAGGGGTGGATTAATTAGAGGGGGTGGATTAATTAGAGGGGGGTGTATTAATTAGAGGGGGTGTATTAATTAGAGGAGGGTGTATTAATTAGAGGGGGTGGATTAATTAGAGGGGGTGGACTAATTAGAGGAGGGTGGATTAATTAGAGGGGGGTGGATTAATTAGAGGGGGTGGATTAATTAGAGGGGGTGGATTAATTAGAGGGGGGTGGATTAATTAGAGGGGGTGGATTAATTAGAGGGGGGGTGGATTAATTAGAGGG
The DNA here is from genome assembly GCF_036172605.1 of Pelobates fuscus. NCBI lineage: Eukaryota > Metazoa > Chordata > Amphibia > Anura > Pelobatidae > Pelobates > Pelobates fuscus. The sequence continues at coordinate 393,731,269 of NC_086318.1, read as the reverse complement.
GGGTATTAATTAGAGGGGGTGTTTTAATTAGAGGGGGGTGTATTAATTAGAGGGGGTGTATTAATTAGAGGGGGTGTATTAATTAGAGGGGGTGGATTAATTAGAGGGGTTGGATTAATTAGAGGGGGTGTATTAATTAGAGGGGGTGGATGAATTAGAGGGGTGAATTAATTAGAGGGGGTGGATTAATTAAAGGGGGGTGTATTAATTAGAGGGGGTGGATTAATTAGAGGGGGGTGTATTAATTAGAGGGGGTATTAATTAGAGGGGGTGTATTAATTAGAGGGGGTGTATTAATTAGAGGGGGTGGATTAATTAGAGGGGGTGTATTAATTAGAGGGGGTGTATTAATAGAGGGGGTGGATTAATTAGAGGGGGTGGATTAATTAGAGGGGGTGGATTAATTAGAGGGGGTGGATTAATTAGAGGGGGGTGGCTTAATTAGAGGGGGTGTATTAATTAGAGGGGGTGGATTAATTAGAGGGGGTGGATTAATTAGAGGGGGGTGGATTAATTAGAGGGGCTGAAATAATTAAAGGGGGGGGTGGATTAATTAGAGGGGGTGGATTAATTAGAGGGGGGTGGATTAATTAGAGGGGTGGATTAATTAGAGGGGTGTGGATTAATTAAAGGGGGTGGATTAATTAGAGGGGGGTTGGATTAATTAGAGGGGGGTGGATTAATTAGATGGGGGTGGATTAATTAGAGGGGCTGAAATAATTAAAGGGGGGTGGATTAATTAGAGGGAGGGTGGATTAATTAAAGGGAGGGTGGATTAATTAGAGGGGGTGGATTAATTAGATGGGGTGGATTAATTAGAGGGGCTGAAATAATTAAAGGGGGGTGGATTAATTAGAGGTGGTGGATTAATTAGAGGGGGGTGGAATAATTAGAGGGGGGTGGATTAATTAGAGGGGGTGGATTAATTATAGGGGGGTGGATTAATTAGAGGGGCTGAAATAATTAAAGGGGGGGTGGATTAATTAGAGGGGTGGATTAATTAGAGGGGGGTGGATTAATTAGAGGGGTGGATTAATTAGAGGGGTGTGGATTAATTAAAGGGGGTGGATTAATTAGAGGGGGGTTGGATTAATTAGGGGGGGGGTGGATTAATTAGATGGGGGGTGGATTAATTAGAGGGGCTGAAATAATTAAAGGGGGTGGATTAATTAGAGGGAGGGTGGATTAATTAAAGGGAGGGTGGATTAATTAGAGGGGGTGGATTAATTAGATGGGGTGGATTAATTAGAGGGGCTGAAATAATTAAAGGGGGGTGGATTAATTAGAGGTGGTGGATTAATTAGAGGGGGGTGGATTAATTAGAGGGGGTGGATTAATTAGAGGGGTTGTGGATTAATTAGAGGGGGTGGATTAATTAAAGAGGGGTTGTGGATTAATTAAAGAGGGGTTGTGGATTAATTAAAAAGGGGTTGTGGATTAATTAAAGAGGGGGTGGATTAATTAAAGGGGATGTGGATTAATTAAAGGGGATGTGGATTAATTAAAGGGGGTGCAGCACGGGGGAAGTTTATTTAGAGGGGGTATGTTTTATTAAAGGGGGGGTGCAGGTTGTTTTTTTTATTAAGGGGGTTGCAGTATTTTATTTATTAAGGGAGGATGTGCACTGCAGATTTTTGTTTTTTATTAAGGGGGTGTGCAGGGTTTTTATTAAGGGGGGGTGCATGTTTTTTTGTTAGGGGGGTTGTGAAAGTTTTTGTTTTTTATTAAGGGGGTGTGCAGGGTTTTTATTAAGGGTTTGCATGATTTTTTTAATTAAGGGGGGTTGTGCAGGTTTTTGGTTTTTTTAAGGGGGTGTGCAGCTTTTTTTTTTAATTAAGGGGGATGTGCAGGGTTTTTTATGTGTAGGGAGTGTATGAAATTTATGTGATCGGGGTGCAGGGTTTTTATGTTTAGGGAGTGTATGAAATTTATGTGATCAGTGTGCAGGATTTTTATATGAAGGGCGAAGGGCAGGGGTTTTCTAGAAGGGGCGAGACCAGGGGCTTTGTAGAAAGGGGCAGGGGAGGAGTTTTCTAGAAGTTTCTCACCAGCCCCTTTCTACAAAAGCACTGGTCTTCCCCCTTCTACAAAAATGGTGCACTTATACAAAACCCCTGCCCTGGCCCCCTTCTACAAAACCTCTGCCCTAGCCGCTACATCTTTTGAACTCAAATCCCTTTCCTTTGCTATTTCTAAGGATCCGCTCAATAAAGTGGTATGGGTGCCAGGTCCCTCTAGTTTTAACCCTGCAGCTGAAAACATATGTTTCACTGAGGGTTAATCCAGCCTCTAGTGGCTGTCTCACTGACGGCCGCTAGAGGCGCTTCCGCAATTCTCACTGTAAAACTCACCGTGAGAAGACGCTGGACGTCCATAGGAAAGCATTGAGTAATGCTTTCCTATGGGCAGTTTGAATGCACATGCGGCTCTTGCCGGGCATTCGGATCTAACGTCGGCAGGGGGAGGAGAGGTCACCAGCGCCGAGGGAGCCCGTTGGAGAAAGGTAAGTGGCTGAATGGGTTTAAAGGGGTGACCTCTTCTCCCCCGCCGACGTCAGCTCCCGAGTGGAGCCGAATGCACATGCGCGGCAAGAGCTGCGCGCACATTCAATCAGTCCATAGGAAAGCAAAAAATTGTGGGTGTTTTTTAATAATTTTTATTATGGGGGGGGGGGGTGGGTGCCACACTCAGGGTCCGCCCCGGGTGCCAAATGCGCTAGGTACGCCCCTGCCCCAGGGAATCCCCTCAGCACTCCAAAAAGGTAAGGAGGCTGGGGGGATTAAATAAAATCTGTCGCTGAGTGTGTCTCTGTCAGTAAATGTGTGTGTCTGTTAGCTAGTGTGTATGCGTCTGTTCGTGAGAGTGTGTGTGTGTCTTCAGCACTTACCTTTCTCCAGCGCCGGACTCCCTTGGCGCTGGGTATCCCTCCGCTGCTCAGCTCCGAATGCGCATGCACGGCAAGAGCCGTGCGCTCATTCAAACCGCCCATAGGAAAGCATTACTCAATGCTTTCCTATGGACGTTCAGTGTCTTAGAATCGCGGAAGCTCCTCTAGCGGCTGTCAGTGAGACAGCCGCTAGAGGTTGGATTAACCCTCAGTGAAACATAGCAGTTTCTCTGAAACTGCTATGCTTTTAGCTGCAGGGTTAAAACTAGAGGGACCTGACACCCAGACCACTTCATTGAGCTGATGTGATCTGGGTGTCTGTAGTGATCCTTTAAGTGTGTGTGCATCTGCATGCACTGGTGTACATACCGCAGTCGCAGGGGTCGCAACCCTGCAACCCCTGCGACCAGGTGTCCGCCGCTATGTGTTGCGGCCCCGGCCTGCGCAGAGTAAGCGTGCGGGGGGGGGCCACGGATCAATTTTCGCACCGGGGCCCCATAGGTCATGTGTACGCCACTGCTCTGCCTGTCATTTTTTTTTCGATTAGTGGTACTATGCGTGCAAGCTACTGTGACAGCAGATATGAGTGGCACTGGTGTTACACTGTGCCCTGGCAGGCCCTGAAACGCACACTCGTGAAGAAAACTGACTGCTATTATATTACAGTCCAAAAAGTTTAGTTTTTTTTAAATGCAAGCTATTGGGACACCATATATGAGTGAGTGGTGGCACTGGGCAGGCCCTGAAACGCAAACTCGTGAAGGAAACTGACTGCTATTATATTACAGTCCAAAAGGTTTTTTTTTTTGTTTGAGTGGTGGCACTGGGCAAGTGGGCACAGTATACGCTGCGAGCCTGACACACACACTGGCAGACAACTAACTGCTATTCAATCTATTACAGTCAAAATTTTATTTTATTTTTTTTAAAAATGTACACTACTGTTACACCAGATATGAGTTGCACTGGTGTGACACTGTGCCCTGGTAGGCCCTGAAACGCACACTCGTGAAGGAAACTGACTGCTATTATATTACAGTCCAAAAAGTTTTTTTTTGTTAAATGCAAGCTATTGTGAGACCAGATATAAGTGGTGGCACTGGGCAAGCGGGCACAGTATACGCTGCGAGCCTGACACACACGTTGGCAGACAACTAACTGCTATTCAATCTATTACAGTCAAAATTGTATTTATTTTTAAAAAAATGTACACTACTGTTACACCAGATATGAGTTGCACTGATGTGACACTGTGCCTTGGCAGGCCCTGAAACGCACACTCGTGAAGGAAACTGACTGCTATTATATTACAGTCCAAAAAGTTTTTTTTTAAATGCAAGCTATTGTGACACCAGTGAGTGAGTGGTGGCACTGGGCAGGCCCTGAAACGCACACTAGTGAAGGAAACTGACTGCTATTATATTACAGTCCAAAAAGTTTTTTTTTGTTAAATGCAAGCTATTGTGACACAGATATGAGTGGTGGCACTGGGCAAGTGGGCACAGTATAAGCTGCGAGCCTGACACACACGCTGGCAGACAACTAACTGCTATTCAATCTATTACAGTCAAAATTGTATATTTTTTTTTAAATGTACACTACTGTTACACCAGCTATGAGTTGCACTGGTGTGACACTGTGCCCTGGCAGACCCTGAAACGCACACTAGTGAAGGAAACTGACTGCTATTATATTACAGTCCAAAAAGTGTTTTTTTTTTGTTTTTTTTTTAAATGCAAGCTATTGGGACACCAGTGAGTGAGCAGTGGCACTGGGCAGGCCCTGAAATGCACACTAGTGAAGGAAACTGACTGCTATTATATTACAGTCCAAAAAGTTTTGTTTTTGTTAAATGCAAGCTATTGTGACACCAGATATGAGTGGTGGCACTGGGCAGGCCCTGAAATGCACACTAGTGAAGGAAACTGACTGCTATTATATGACAGTCAAAAAGTTTTGTTTTTGTTAAATGCAAGCTATTGGGACACCAGTGAGTGAGTGGTGGCACTGGGCAAGTGGGCACAGTATACGCTGTGAGCCTGACACACACGCTGGCAGCCAACTAACTGCTATTCAATCTATTACAGTAAAAAATTGTTATTTGTTTTTAAATGTACACTACTGTTGCACCAGATATGAGTTGCACTGGTGTGACACTGTGCCCTTGCAGGCCCTGAAACGCACACTAGTGAAGGAAACTGACTGCTATTATATTACAGTCCAAAAAGTGTTTTTTTTTGTTAAATGCAAGCTATTGTGACACCAGATATGAGTGGTGGCACTGGGCAAGTGGGCACAGTATGCGCTGCGAGCCTGACACACACGCTGGCAGACAACTAACTGCTATTCAATCTATTACAGTCAAAATTGTAAGCTATTGTGACACCAGTGAGTGAGTGGTGGCACTGGGCAGGCCCTGAAATGCACACTAGTGAAGGAAACTGACTGCTATTATACTACAGTGAGTGAGTGGTGGCACTGGGCAACTAAAAAGGGCTTTTTGGGGTGCTGTCCTCGTCACAGCACAGATCAGATGAGTCCTTCAGGACTGTAGGGGACAGAGGACACCCCTGCCTAGTACAATTGGTCCCACTGAACCAGTCTGAGGATATCCCTCCCCCCCATTGTTCTTGCTTTAGGACCTGTGTATAATGTCCATATAGCACCATAGGTCCCGTCAGTCAGACCCCGGTTCTTTTAAGGTTTTCCACTAATATTTCACAGCTATGTTGGATTAATTACTTGCCTTACATCCAGAGCAGGATTAACAATAAGGGGAGAGAATGAAGGGGGCCAAACTGGTTATCTGTCCAATGAAATCTTAATTCTTATTTTCTTATACAATGCTTTAAAAAGGGGGTGTAGTGCATGTGTTGGGGAGAATAGAGGCTTTAGTGTGTGTTGTTGACTAAATGGACTATATAGGGTGTTTTGTAGAGTGTATTAAAGGGGCACAGAGGCTATAGTTTCTATAGACAACTATACTATATTATAACAATAATAATAACAAAGTATTTAACCAGGAAAGATTTATTCAGATTACTCTGGTTTTCAAGTACATCCTGGGGATGTTACTTTAGCCCAACATCCAGTGGTTGATACTATTACCCAATTTAATTGTACTCATTTTATATACCTCGGAAAGGAGGAAAAACTGAATCTACCCTGCCAGGATTCTGTAGTGTATGTGTGTGGGAAAATAGGGGCTGTATTGTATGTGTGTGATGGAGATAATGTCAGGAATATTATTATTATTATTATGTTATTATTTATATAACGCCAACAAATTCCACAGCGCTTTACAGTGGGTGGACGAACAGACATGTAGTTGTAACCAGACAATTTGGTCACACAGGAACAGGAACAGAGGGGTTGATCGCCCTGCTCAATGAGCTTACATGCTAGAGGGAGTAGGGGAAAAGTGACACAAAAGGTAAGGATAGTATTAGACTAATGAAAGTTGCAAGAGAGGAATCAGTCGGGAGCTATTAACAGTTTGAAGAAGTGGGTTTTTAATGATTTTTTGAAGTATTGGAGACTGAAAAGGCATCTAACGGAGGAGGGAAGTGAGTTCCACAGGAAAGGTGCAGCCCTCGAGAAGTCTTGAAGGCGAGCAACATAGGTGGGAGTACAGACAGAAGATAGACGTAAGTCTTCAGCAGAGCGTAAGGGCCTAGACAGGACATACTTGTGTATTAGGGAGGATAGATAGGTGGGAGCAGCATTATGTAGAGATTTGAAAGCAAGAATCACAATTTAAATTGAGCCCTATATCTTACAGGAAGACAATGTTGGGACTGACAGAAGGGTGAGGCGTGGGAGGTGCGGACGGACAGGAAGATGAGCCTGCATTCATTATGGACTGTAACAGCGCAAGTTGGGAGCACGTAAGACCACTGAGAAGCGGATAACAGTAGTCAAGGCAAGAAAGGACAGTTGAATAGACCAGCACCTTAGTCGCATCTGGCGTTAAGTGGTGGGGGATGCGCGCAATATTTTTGAGATGGAAACGACAGGTTTTGGCGATAGACTGAACATGAGGGGTGAAGGAGAGGTCGAAGTCAGAGAGAACACCTATGCAGCGAGCCTGCGTGGTGGAGCTGATGGTAGCACCGTTGACTTGGAGGGAGACAGACACAGGAGTAGCATCACTTGAGGGAGGAAAGACCAGAATTTCAGTTTTGGTCAAGTTGTGTTTAAGGAAGTGGGCAGCCTTCCAGTTGGAAATAGCGGAGAGGTAGTCAGAGACACTAGTCAAGAAGGACGGGGAGAGATCAGGAGAGGACAGGTAGATTTGCGTGTCATCCGCATAGAAATGATATTGGAAGCCAAAGGAGCTAATGAGTTTACCAAGGGAGTCAATATAGATAGAGGACAGTAGGGGACCAAGGACTGAACCTTGGGGGACACTAACAGAGAGGAGTTGGGGAGAAGAAGCAGAGCCAGAGAAAGAATCAAGAGCAGGTGAAGGTAGGGTAAATATTAAGTTTTATGGGTTAAGGAATAGAGTTACCCTAACATGCAAACCTAAAGGTAACAGAGTGGCCGGGTTAGTGCCAGATATATGAAATGTCTGCAAGCAGATAGAGAATAAACGAGAGACAAGCAGAGGCCAAGATTACAGAAATACACAGAATCGATAGCCAGGCCAAGATCAGGATAACAGAGAGCAAGAATAGTCAAACAAGCCAAGGTTAGAGAACAGGAACTCCAATACACAGTAAACACAATCTCAGGTAACAAGAACCACGACAGGGCAAGGAAACAAGGACAACCAGGAAAAATATATACCCTATACTGGGTGGTGATTGGTCACAGAGAATCATGATATAACAAGCCTGTACACATCACCAAAAAGCGACACATGGGCTGACACTATAAAAGGAGATCAATGGGGGTCCACATAATATATGATGTCATAATAAGGCACCAGGAATTTAGGGATGAATGTGTGTGCATCAGAACTAAGAAAATACATCATTACTGCGATCGCACGGCCAGTTATAGGTATCGTGACAGATAAGGGTTGTAGTGTATTTGTACGGAAAATAGGGACTGTACTGTGCCGTTGGGGTGATAGGGGCTCTTAAATGTGTTGGGGAGAGACAGGGTCTGTAGTATTAGATAGGAGCGTTAGTAGGTGGGATAGGAGCTATAGTGGGGATATTGTGGCAATAGCAAGGGTAAATGGGCTGTAGTGAGGTATAGGGGCTGTAGTGCAGGCATAGGGGCTATAGTGGGGGATATGAGCTGTAGAAGAGGGATACTGGATGTAGTGGGTGTAGTGGCTATAATGGGGGGGTAGTTGCTATAGTGTGGATATAAGGGCTGTAGTGGGCATATGGGATGTTGTGGGAAGTAAAGGGCTGTACAGGGGGTTATTGGCTGAGGGTGTATATTGAAAAAAACAATCATTTTTAAAATAAATAAATAAACATTTATTCCCCCTCCCTGAGGCTGGTGAGAGGGAATGTATCAGAATCTGCCATGGTAACCCACAGCAACGCTCTGATACAGTGCAAGTATATAAATATATTAAAATATCAAAATATTTCTCAAAATATTAAATCGAGGCCTTGGTTACTTATTTTGAATACACCATGAACTGATTTTTCCAAAATATTAAAATATTAGAGCATTTCTCAGAATATTAAATAATTTAAAAGCTTATCCAAAACTATTAATTCGAGAGCCAAGGTGGCGCTATTTTCTAGACATACCCAGAAATGTGTTTCGTCCATAAACAAACTGACTTGTCCTAATCCAAAGCATTTTATTCAACAACCAAGCGAAACGATTCGTCCTTTTTAATATGTCATGAATCACTTTATACTGCATTATTTTTCTATGTTTAAAAGAAAAAATTTGCACCACGACCTCTGCTGTAAAATGCAACATACAGATGAATACATACGATATACAATATGTACAATATACTTCAGCTGACCTGGAGAAAATCAACTAGATTATGCAATTATAGATTATTCCGTTTTTGGTAAATTAAGCTAAACATGTTACTTTCACTGTGTAATGTGATGTCACATTCCAAAAGGCTATATACAGAAAACATGACCTGACCACTGAAAAAGGCAGATCATGTCTTTATATCGAGTGGGGGCTTTTCCTAAATACGTTGTCCCTAATAACCTAATATAACGAAATCTACAAATACAGCATTGCTTCAGACGGATCTGAAAAATACATTTTAACGTAAAAATGTGCCTTTAATATCATGCCGTATGCAGACATTTGGTTTGAAAACTTACTCGGAATGAAACACAGGCATTAGATTAAGTGCATCCTAAGTCTCATAATGGGAACGCATCTGGTCCTATTCTTAAACTCAAACCCCACAGTATTAATTATATTGATGCATAAAGCTGCAAAGTGAGCAAAACATTATTTATAGTGATCTTTGCTAAGTAAATCATTTCAAAAATGGCTTTCTAAAATGTAACATGTCCCTTTTAAGAAGCCCTACAGAATTAAAGAGGCTTTACAATGGAACACAGAACATATTGCAATAGAAGCCAAAAGCTTCCTTGATTAATGCACACGATTACCAACGATGCAAATCACTTTCACTTATTAAGTCTTGTTTAATATCCTAATGAAGGCTCCCTGAACAGATTTGGTAATTTCAGACAAAGTGACTGTGAACTAATGCCCTTTCTGCATGTTTGGAATGAGCAGTACTATAAAAGAAACCGCATTTAGTGCAATAATAATTTCAATCAAACGCGTCTTCCCCTTTTCTCAGTTTCTACTGCACAGCGGGATGTCAATTAACCTGTTCAGTTCCAGAAGCAATCTCCCCTAAATTCCAGCTGTGATGGCCAGTGGGCCATGGAGAAACGGAGATTACCTCCAGCTTATTTTTCTAAACAAGCATTAGACACACGTTAAATCTGTAATGAAGACTATAGTTTACACTGAGGACAGTAGACAGGATAATTCTTGCACATTACCGTTGCTTTGTTTGGACTTTCTTGTGTAGTTACTATTAGTATTTAAAGAAATAAAAATAGTCATTAAATAGATCTGATTTAATGCAATGGCGTTGATGGGATTAGTTCTAATTGTTTGGACGGTGGTGTAAATGATGTGTTTGGACTTCAGCTCCCACGATTCTCTGCTATGCTGTGTGCAGAGATTTGTGGGATCTGTATTCCAATAACAGCTTATGATGATGCAATTGAGACACTAAGCTTTAGAACTTTAATTAGAATAAAGATGCTAGACCCGCCATGTTTTCCTGGACATGTATATATATATATTTTTAATTCTTTATTTTTCTCGACTCACATGGGATAACAATATTTGTTCATGAAGCATACATTTTGATGAGATATCATTTAAACAGAACTTTGAGGCATTAGAGTATACATTATAGGAAGATTGCGACTGTATTTGTGGAAGCCTGACGTGGTGACGTGTGAGAGGGGTTGCCACCGGGTTTTCCCATCCTGTAATCGGTATTGGTGGTAGGTATACCCGTGGCCTGGGTGCATGTCCCTTCCCTCTGTGGATGATTGTGTGGTCTGTGTGTCCGTGTGAGTTGGGAAAGGGGGTGGGGGGGGGGTGGGATTTGTACATTTCGTAATCTGTGAGTAGGTGCCTGGACGGTATGAAATGTGAGGTTTGCCGTGCGTGTGCATGTGGGTTGATTGGGTCCTATATGAGTATGCCGTTTTAAGCGGGTTTGTAGGGGTGTCCTCTCCAGCTAGGAGTATGTGCTGTGGGTGGTGACAAGAGTGACTAAAAAGCCTGCAGGGACAGCCATGCGCCGGGGCTGGATGACAGTCAGTCCCCTCTTACAAGACGTCAAACCGAGTGGCTGAGTCTAAGTGACATTGCTAAGCATCACCCGAAAGACTATCTTTATGTTTTATTTAGGCCTGTTGTCCACTTTCTTTACTTTAGATTATTCACTAATATCACATTGCCAATACGACATATATATATATATATATATATATATAGACATGTCTTATCAGTCTGAGACTGTCACCAATCTAGTAACCACAGTTTGCAGGGGTAGATCGGTTTGGTACTAGCTGCTTCTCTAAGCCTGTTTAATTATACTTTAGTTTTTTCATTCTATGCCCCATGCAAAGGGAAGCCTAACTCCCTACGTAACCTAACTCTGACGCAGCAAACTCCAGCAATACTGACGACTCTAGGCTTCCCCAGCATGCCTTAGCCTCACTTATTATTTAAGTGTTCTATTAATCTCGTGGGTAGAATACTGTCTACCATATATGCTAATTAAGGCTCGACTACTCTTATTAACATTAACCAAACTGTATATATCTGTTTAACCTGCACAGTAATACATCGTTGCAACATATATAAAAAGAGGCTGTTATATACGGGAGTTCCAGCATCGATATTGCTTTCTCTATGTTATGCATACCATATGGTTTTTGTGCACCAACTCCTTGCTCTACTTTATGTATTTTTTTTATCATATGCCTCAATAAAAACAAAGATTGACAAAGTAGGCCATCTGAAAAAAACTCTCTAAATCAGCCATGTTTCTAGTTCGGCTTTTTTACTCTTAACATTAAATTCGGGATTATTCTAACTTTTAGTGACCGAATAATCTAAATGTTATTAAAGACAGGAAGGAGGCTTTCTTTGCAAATATGAAGCCTCCTGTCTTGCCATAAAATTCACTTTGAGTTCTCTGCAAATCTCACTTTTGTAAATAATCCTGTATATCATCTGGAATATAACTATTGAATCTACGTTTTAAAAAAAAAAAAAAAAAAATTTAAACCATCCAAAATTCCTGATATAGTCAAGAATGATATTGAAGTACCGTTGAAACAAAAACACACCATCTATTCACTGTGTGTACGTGAAGCTTAAAAACACAAAGCGATAATATTAGATGATTGTTTTCTTTCAGATACTGTCCCTTTAATTTGACCTAAAACTGTGAGCTCTTACTTAAAGACATGCAACAGCACTTAGTGATGAGAAATTGTCATTCCTTATCGTGTTTTTTTCGGAGATTGCTTGTGGTAAGCAAGATTTGTGTCTGGATTTGTTTGAAAGCAAGTAATCCTCTTGATAGAAAATACCTGCAACAGAGGAGAGGGACCATTGTTAGGAAAGAGATAAAAGAGCCATTACCTTCTCTTTCTTCCAGGAAAAAAAAAAAAAGACTTTCTTTAAAGACTCATGCGCCCGCTTAATTGGAAACATCTCTACATGACACAGGAATCCGGCGAGAAGTGTACATATTATTCTCTTGCATGTATCACATCGAAAGATGAAATAGTTCATAAGGCTCAGACATAACAATTGAATTGTGTGAAGTTACTACCTGTTACGGTACAGAAGTGAAGTACAATGTTTCCGTGCGTGTTGGCACTTTTTAACTCACTCATTGCCATGGTTAGTTAAATTCCTTACAAAATATATAAAAACACAGTCCCAATGTTTCTACTTCCATTTTCAACAAGAATCTTGCAAATAGAACACGTGCAAGCAAGAAATAGAAGAAAAAACAATATTACAAGCATTAAAGTAAAAAAATAACAATGTTTTATATGCCCCCCCAAATATTTGGTTGGTTCTTATATACTCAACTTACAATTGATAGGAAAAGGGAAAATACTCCGACAAACAAGACCGTACCAAAAGTGGTCTGATTTATGAAATCAAACACAATGGAAACACGTTGCATAGGTCCCAACGAGTGGCCCACAAAAGTTCATAAATAATGGCAAAATAACAGTGCTAGAGTTTACCATATACCATGCTTATAAAACTAATTTGTTTCTCAAATGACACAATTTAATCAAAAAAGTTCAAAGCAACTCTCCAAGTACCATAATGACTAGAGGGTGTTGCAGAAGATCTGGATTCAGAAGTTCCCTGGAACCTCCCACATAACTAGTCAAACTGTTTGCTAATGGTTTGACTTCTTATCTAGAGTCTGCCATTGTCTCTCCTCTTATGGTATGAAGAGCCTGATTCTCCTTCTAGGTGCTTCCATTAGATCTTCTAAGATAAACCACAATGCTTATCTTAGGAGAGCTAATAAAAGTACCAAGCAGGAGCCTCGGGCTCTTCATACCAGAAGAGGAAAGACAAAGACCAGTGCCAAGCAGACCCTGCATGCCTGAAGCAGCTCATTGGCCGGGAGCATCAGTGTATCACTCTCAGCCAATGAGCCAAGCCCTGCACTGCCAGACTTGGCTCCGGTGGAGAGCTTCTGACCATGACAGAGGTAGTGACCAGTGTCCGGTGGATCCCAGATAAGAATTCATTTTTTTTCATTCTTTATTTTATTTGTGCATAGCGTGAACAATCGTGTTTGCACTGCCACAATAGCTAGTGCAAGCAGGCATGGAAATATATAGTAACATAGATATGACATTGAAAGACATTGCACAGTTTTTATATTTAGGCTAGGGGACATGCGAAGGGTTAAAACAGCTTGTATGAATAAACAGTATGGTGAAGCTTAACACATATGGTATGTTGTATACAATAATGATTAATATGCTAGTGCCCTCGGTAACTCAAGTGGAGCAAGGCTAAATACCAGTCGTGCTGTGCACTATACGCAAGAGGGGAGAGTGAAACATATGGCATAGGGCGTTATCAGAACTGGCTGTAGTATGGTATTAAACAGACCATGTTCTAGCTTATATTGCTGCAAGCAGTAATAAAGGTTCTAATCGTTTGGCCTATATTGTTAAAACATTGTGAGAGTAATTAGGAGACCGCAGATCAGCATATTATAACAGTAGAATAACGTGAAAAATAACAAAAGAGAAAGTAATGCTGGCTATGGGCCATGTGGTCTGTTCCTGCAGTGTGTTGCAGAAGATGAAGCCTCCCAGCAGTCCATGTTGTTTAGCCTATATCCCGTCTAGAGGCCCGTAGCATGGCCCTAAGTGTGCTATTACAGGGTACTTGCAGCTGTGTAGTCAGGTCCATGAGCTGTAGCAGTGTCTGGTACGTGATGCCGTGGTGTCGCGGGTCCGCTTGCTGGGAGCGGCTGCGATAGTCATATCTCAGACCCCTTAGGGAAGCATGAGGCCATCCGCGGTCTCCAGGTGTGGTAAGTCTCCGTTGGGCAGTGAATTTTCGGGTTTGGCGACTCTGCCGGTCAGAGGATTTGCAACTGCTCAATAGAGGACTTCTCTCCATGAAATGCTTGTGTCCCCGACTGGGAGCAGCTCCCCGATAGCGTGGGTGATGCGTGGTGGACTGTCCCTGCCCAGGCTGTGACCTAGGATGGCACGCCTTGGCAGTGCCAAGCTTTTTGCGTCGTGGCACTCTCCGAGGCGCTTGCCTCCTCTTCTTGACCCCTAGTGTTGGTGCCATGTCTTGTGGGCATTTTGCGGGTGGTCTCGCCTCAGAAGTGTTCTCTCGGAGGGCAAGTTTGGCCCAGAAGTCCTGCAGTAGGCGGTCGATCCTCTCCACTAGTGGGGGCAGTCTGGTGCTGGTCGCGAGGCTGCACGTGGTGTCCACCATGTTTTTCTCAGGGTGATTCCCTGGTGCTGGGTCGTCGCTTGTGTTTGCCGGGATATCCCCCGCCGGCATGGGTCCGGGGAGACCTTAGTCCAAGAAGGCTGCTGCTGCAGAGGGATCGGCCGCCTCCCTCGCGTCGCCTGCTTTTGCCTTCCGTAGGCCTTGGGTCAATCTCCGGTAAGAGACTGTCGCTAGCAGTTGGGACTTTTGGCTGGTATTGTCGCTTTGGTGAGCCCCTTAGGCTGGGGCTGTTGTGCAAGCAGATTTGAGGGCTTTGTCTCGCTTATTTCGGTTTCTTTTAGGTTTTTGCCTTGGAGCCCATGTTGTGTGCGACTGCTCGGCATGGCTGCCAGGCTCCGCCCCCCCCCCCCCCCAGATAAGAATTCAAACCGTTATTAAACAGTTTGGCTACTTATACCGGATGGAGGGAAGGAACCATAATCACTATAGCACATTGTAGTGATTCTGGTGCTTGGATAGTTTGTTTAACCCAGTCATTTTGTGGCATGAATGTAGGGGACTTGCTGAAATAGACTTTTATTTATGTATTTTCTTTAGGTGACAAGAAGTTAACCAAGCTCTGCAGTGAACAGACATGAAGACTGCAAATATAAATGTATTGTTAACCTTTATTTGCTAAATTTAACCGATAGAAAAATGAAAATGGTAAATTTGGCATGTTGAATATGTTCAGTACGCTTTTGGTTGCATGGGTCCTAACAACAGTGTCCCGTGAATCAGGTCACCTGTGGGGAGGATGAAAGGGTATGGACTAGCGCCATCCAAAGGGAAGGACCAGAACTGCGGCAGGTCAACCCTAATTATCAGCAGGTCCGCCTGAGGTGTATTCGCATCAGGCTGCGTGCACACAAGCAGGCCGGCCTACTGAGGGAGCACTGTTTATACAATTTGCATAACTCTTTTTAAAAAAGGGGAATGTTACAAAAAGATACTGAAACTCTGCTGCTTTCCAGATGTTAAGATATTAAGAAATTAAAAGTTCAGAGGAACTGTGATGTCAGAGCAAGACGTCCAAGGCCATGAAATATTAAACGGCTATAGTTACTATATTATAATATCTTGGTTGCATCTCATATACACTGATAGCAACTATACTATTCTGTCCAAGACATTCTCACTAAAAACGTGGTAATACATTGAGTATCCACAAGCAGAAATTCTGGAGTTTAACACTGTAAGGGGATTTAAATACCCATGGGAGAAGTATAGTATCATGGGTGAAGTATAGCATCAGACAAAATCACAGGCCAACTCGCACAATCAAAGTCTGTAAAGCTTGTTTACAACAAGACCAGGCTAAGCCTAGTATTTCTCACATTTACCATAAATTTATCAAGTGGATGATCAACCCACAATAACTCTGTTTAGTTAATAAGCTCCTATAACGGCTTTGAAATGTATTTTGAGTTTTAAACCCCCTAAAGAGATATCATATATATATATATATATAATCGAATTTGCCAAACTTTATTGTTTCATTGGGGTGTTTATATCATTTTGTCACTTTGTCAAAGTTGTCAAAATATTTGATTGCATTTGTTGCATTTCTTGTGTTTTTATAATTTTTTACGTAACATAATCTCAATACTTTTAGCTGAGCAAAACCCCACAAAGGATTTCGAACCCTCCCCTCTACGTTTGCATTAAGGTCTTAAGGGAAAGACATTATGTGCAATGCTTAAAACAATAATTGTATTATTTACACATTTCACATAATTAAACAGTAGAGAAAGCACGAGGAATCGTAGTAGATTTGATACAATCAGTTCGTTCTTCCTTTGGTTTCTCCTTGTCTATTAGGAAACCTAATATCCAAAGTACATCCTAATTTATTTGAAATAATGACAAAAAAAGAACCAAAAAAATCCATTAGAGTGCAATGGCATCATAAACAATTTTCCCAATCAAGTAATATGGTGATTGAATTTCAGCTTTAAAATGCTTTCAGGAAAGAAAGTGAAAGATAGATTTAAAAAAAAAAAAAAACAATATTATAAAAGGAACAATGAACTCTGGGGAGCACATTATTGGCCTCAAATTGAACATTGATTTCTTGCTTCCCATCACATCTAAGAAATGTAATTGTGTGACTCAAATGCCCTGTTGTGCTTTAGTATTTTTATGACATTACACAATAGGACCTATTATCAATGATAAGGACATGCAGTGCTCTACAAATAGAGACACACCTCCACAAAGTCGAGTTCTTGAAGCTACACCGTGCTGTAAGATGTAATGGTATTCTTAAATAGTGCTGCTGCGGAGTTTATCTGACGGGTTTCTGAAACAAATGTTAAACATAAGATGAAGGGATAATGTGTAGTTTTTTTTTTTTTTTACATTTATTGCAAAAAAAAAAAGAAATGGATCTTTAAAGTTAAACAGTGGGTCAGTGCCCTGTTGGCAATGTTTAGAAATGAACAGTGACTTTGTGTTTGACAAGTCTTTGAATTCTTACATGTGGCCTGGAATGTAAGGTTCATGTTGTCCATCTTATTAGGGGCATTCAAAGAGGTTCCTTTAATTGACGGACCTGTGGGGCAGTGAGTGCTGGTGAAGGGGTTGAAAGACACTTCCAATGGTCAGACTTTTCCTAGAGATGTTCTAAATTAGAGGGCTCCACGCAGTTTCAGCATTTCATTTAGCTTTTTGCAATTTGCCCTTTTAACAAAGTCAAACGCAGTCAACACAAAGGGCAAGGAACCTGCTCTACAGCATTGAAGTGCAATGCGTTTGATCAACTCTGTGTCTCATTCTGAGATTGACGTATAACAAACAATTCTCAATAATAACAAATTGACATCTGAACTACATTAAAATATATTCATGAAGAATTGTTAGCTTTGTGAAAAGTTAATGTTCACATTGTGCAATGTACATCAATATGTTCTTCGCTTATTATATAGACTGTGTTCTAGAACTGTTATGCTTGTTAGCTAGGGTGTGTCAAACTCTCTAGGCATGTTCTTTTGACCCTTAAACATTTCTGAGTGTGGTAGAATGAACAACTGTGCTTGGCAGGAGTCAGAAGACACTCTGAAGGTTATTTCCTAAACAATGGATTTTATCCAGATGGGCAAAATCCGGTGAAAATTGACAAATTCTGACAGGAGTGTCAATTCTCATGTTTACTAAAACTAATTTATAATAGGAATTTGGATCGCTTGGGAAATGTTAAGCAAAAACCTTATTTTGCAGTTAAAAAATTAGGGGGCACTGCAAAGAATGTTAAAATATAAGGGTATACATAATAAGCTAAACTAAGAATGCTAATACTTACAAGAAAAAAGCGGAAAAGAAAATACAAAAAGGTCCCTTATAGAGTAAAGTCCTGATTACCCCCTGCTTGGACCTAATTTGACATGTTTCACTCTGGCAAACTCCAAGCCTTTTGAAGAGCCTGAATGGAAAGCCTTCAGATGTCTATCAACTGGAGTGTCTCTATAGGAACAGTAGAAAGTATTACCCACATATTTAATGCCAAATGAACACATGAATAAATAAACAACGCTTGATGTATTACAGTTAAAGAATAGTTTCACCTTGAAATGTTTCTGTCCTTGAGTTTCAGTCAATGTCTTAGAATCTCTAGTCATAAATTTACAAGCAACATATTTGCCACATTGGTACGTGCCCACTAAAGAATTGGTAAGCCAATTCCCATGTGGTTTTGTGTTTGAGAAATTGTCAGGGACCATCCTATACTTTAAATGTTTACTCCTACTAGCTGTTAATGATGTAGATGGAATAAATGTTTCTTTCAAATGTGCATCAGATATGAGAAGGGGCCAAAACCTCCCCATAATGGTTTTTACTTGTCTCATCCAGAATCAAAATTTACTACACAACGTATAAGATTGTCCTGCTCCTACTCTTCGTAAGTGAATAGGGAAGTCTGTATATTCCCAGATTCATCAATGGACAATGTACAGTCAAAAAAAGTCAGGGATGTGTTCCAAATTTCCAGGGTAAACGTTAGATTAAGGTTACTGTCATTAAAACAAACCACAAAGCACTGAACGAGCTCCTTGGTGCCAGTCAGTAGTATCAATACATCATCAAAAATCTTTTCCACAAAAATATGGACTTAGTCTGTGAACATCACAAATTTTTCCCATCAACCAAGGTGCAGAATGGCGGAGGATGGGGCACAAGACACCTCCATCACATTGCCTTGCACCTGGAGATAAAATATGTTATTGCATAGGAAAGAATTGTGGGGGAGTATAAAATTCAATAATTCAACCAAAAACCTGGTGTGTTCATAATGTGATTACCCCCTACTCTGAAGGAAATGTCTTGTGTGCTACAACCCTGTGGCTCAATATCAAGGCTACATAGAAAAGAGCCCAATAGTACATGGATGGTAATGAGAAGACGCAGCATTTCTTTAGTACCCATTAAAAGGAATCTTGCTGACAAAAAATATTAAAACCCTATCCACATATATACTGCCTCTCTGTCTAAGGTTATTAGTTCCTGATACAATTGGAAGGTGGCATATTGTTTATGAGGGAGGCAGTAAAATGTGGAGATCCTGGGGTGAAAGAATATTAATCCTTAGAAATTACTTTCTTACCAAAAGCCTTATAAAGGAGACTACAGTGTACAGAGCTAGCATCAATCTCTTGGCTTTACAGGTAAGTTTAACAAGTCAATGTGTTTATATTCCTTAAAATTAGGGGTAAAATTGCTCTTGAGTCTCAAATTTGTGTAGACTGTCTGAGTATATAGATCATTAGATTCAAGGAACTCAACAAGTGTCTAGATGCATTCATAGTCCCTAGCCGAAAAACCCATGTCCTTAGTCTTTTTTTTTTTTAGCTTGCAATTTGTGGAATTTATGTAATGCTTAAAAGATAGATGTCCTTAATTCACGTAAAATTCTTAAATAGGGGGACTGGCACAAATGACAGTTGTTTTCTAAGCACACACTCCTGATCAACCGACAAGTGTGTGTTGGAAAGCTTGATAATACTCATTTATTTGTCAACTACTGTCAATGTTTCTGCATCCACCCCCTGAACCTTGTTTGTTTGTTCCGGAATATTTGATCCTCGTTTATCTGGCTGGGTCCTAAAAAACAAATTCCTTTCTTTAAAATTCCTCTAATATTTTGGGCACTGGTTTCATTCTGCATGGGCTGAGATGATTTACCTTCCATATCTAAAGATTCGTAATCTGAGGCGGCATACTGATCCGAATCTACCCTCAGTTCTTTTAAGTTTCTTATAAATCCTGCCTGATTTGTAGTCTCTACTGTCCTGGACAAACTTGTGATTTTTTGTGTTTTAATGATATTACAAACTTTTTCAAGGTTCCCCTATAGCTGGCTGAAATTGGGTTGATTCTTAACTTTTTCAACCTCTCAATTAACTTTCTCATTATTGGAGGTTAGCTTCTCAGATTCATATTTACAGATGATCTCCATAAATCTTTTTGAACGCTGATTGGTGGTCTCCTCCCAATCTTCATTAATGTGATTAGTGGGAGATAATTGAACCCTCAAACTCCTGGGAATCATACCTGTCTTCATATAGTTCTTAAGGGGATGAGACTTCCCAGCCAACTCTAATTTGGTGCTTAAACAGATGAGTCAATTCCTTGAACCCTATGTTAATGTCCTTAGTCTAACCATTTTGCCCTAATGGCTTCTCAGAAAATACTATATCTGCATCCAAAAAAACGTGATAAGGATCTTGTGTTTGTGATAGAGAAATGTCCATGGCTAGATCATTAAAAATGTATGGGAATATCACAATCAATTTAGTATGGTTTGGTTTGGCGTTAACTCCTATTTGGGTAGGCCCTTCTGTTTAGAATCCCTTATTTACAATTGTTGAGGTATTCTTCTTTTTTGGTAGACCAATTTTTTTCATTTTTTTTTACGTGGCTTTAAAACACTTCTAATAAAATGAATGCATTGTTTTATTCACATACTATTATGGTGAGGACTTCAGCCACCTAATATATCCAAGAGTAGGGATTATACCACTTTACGCTATTTGTCGGGAGCCATCTATAGACTCCATAACATATGAGTGTATTTCCATACATTGACCCTCCCTACATATAATACTGAATATACCACACTATATTGGTATCTACTCTGTTTATCTTCCATAACCTCTGTACCACCTCTCATTGGATCAAGGGATACACCACACATTCATAGGTGAGCAGAAGTAGAGCTAACTGCTCGGAATGAGTGCATCTATATGCATAGTGCATTGTATGCTGGCATTGTAATATATTAATATATGCTGATATAATTCCAATTGCAATGTAAGCTGATAAAGTCATATCATAATGTATCCTGGTATAATTAAATCTAAACAAGGTAGGTAACCACGCCCCCAAAATGTTCTCGTTCGAATATCTGGCGTGAGAATCACTGGGGAAAAACTGAGAGTTGGTAGGAGTGTCCCCAATACCCTGCAATGTGACGCCAGCCTGTCACATGCCCCTGACTGATACACAAGGTAACCTGACACCTTATAATGTAGGGGTACGGGTAGGGAGAAGAGTAGGGGTAGGGTTAAGGGTAGGGGTAGGCATAGGCTTAAGGGTAGGGGTAAGGGTAAGGGTAGAGGTAGCGGTAAGGGGTAGGGTTGGGGGTAGGGGTAGGGTTAGGGGTAGGGGTAGGGTTAGGAGTAGGGTTGGGGTAGGGTGCCGAAGTCCTGAAATTTTGGAATTGCCAAACCGAACCAAAGTGCCGAATTGCTGAAGTCCCGAATTTCGGAAATGCCGAACCAAATTTTTTGCCCATGCACATCCCTACATATCACAATATGTCACAATAAATGCCAGAATATTAATATTGCAAGGTTTGCTTGTATATATAACATACATATATTAACAAAAACATCAAATAGGAGAACTCTCATAATGTCACGGGGTCATACCCCAACTTGGCGAGACCCACAAACAGAGGTACTAGATAGTTGTATTACTGGGACTTAGAGTGGCCAGACTTAACATTAATAAAGATAAAGACAGAGTGAAGAATAGCCAGGGTCAGGGAAATAGAAATGTGGATAAACTGAATAACAAGCCGGGTCAGGATACCAGAAATCCTGAAGGTCAAAAGCAAGCAAAGGACAGTATCCAGCAGAGGGAGCTGTTCACTTGGCCGAATGGTAAGCATTTTCTGTTCAGGCCGCGCAGCCACGTGGATCTTTCGGACCGCACGTCCTGAGGAGGAGAGCTCCAGGGTCGCGCAAAGGGTAAGGCTCCTGTAGATGGACGAAGGGGGCAGTAGCTTCAGGAGCAGGTAAGTTCGTGACATATACTGGGCAAAACCTTGCAGAAACCTCAAAAGCTTACCCCCTTATTTTTTTTCAACGTGATATACTGGCCCTGGGCATACCCACAGATTGTTAGCAATTGACGTTCAGTCAGCTATGTGAGTCATATATTAAGTTGTGTATAAAATCACAACCCTTGCGAGTGACCACAAGCGACTACCAGGGAAATGTCAGACACCAAGGATAGATCACAACATAATAATGTCTGAATGCAGGAATGGCAGCTTAACCTGAGAGCTCCCCGCAGGCTTATCTCGAATCCTCGTCCATCCACTCCCTACAATTACAAAATGGGCAAAACACAACGCTCATCACATGCTGGTAAGCCCGCAGACACATCCAAGGGCACCCCGGCGTCCACATTGCACAAATACCTGAAAACCCCGGCGGACCTGGCTTCACAGGCCTCGACGGATTCCGGAACCTCGTGGGCCTCGCGCCCTCACTCCCCGAACACAGAGCCCTGCACGGAATCCCCCAACATCAACCCCCACCCGGAGAACACACCGGACTGGGTGACTCTAATCCGGGCACTACCCACCAAGGCAGACCTCAAGGAGGCGAACTCTGAGCTCCGAATCTCCATCACAGCAGAGCTCCATTCCCTCCGAGAAGAACTACAGGGCCTGCACCAAAAAGTATCCCAGCTGGAAGCGGACAGCGATCATCTGTCTGCCACACAAAACGCCACTACGAATACCCTAAGGGTACATGAGGCACAACTACGCCAGATGGCCCTGCACCTCGAAGACCTGGACAATAGGGGACGCAGACAAAATATCCGGGTTAGGGGGATTCCGGAAGACTTGGATCAGAACACTCCGATCCGCGCAACGCTCACGGGACTATTTAACAGGCTCCTCGGACGGCCTGAAACCACGCACATCGAATTTGTGCGGGCACATAGGGCCCTGAGACCCAGGGGCCCCCCGGAGTCCCCTCCCAGAGACACAATCTGCTGCCTAGCAAGTTACCAATTAAAGGAGGACATCCTGAGACAGGCCCGAGACACAGACCGGGTCCTGTTGAACGGCACTCCCCTACAACTGTAGCCCGACCTGTCACCAGCAACATTGGCTTACAGAAGAACACTTAAACCCCTGACTCGTGTCCTACAATCTAACAAAATACGTTACCGATGGACTTATCCCTCAGGATTACAAGCTTCCACTCCCAGCGGCCTATTTGTGGTGAAAACCTGGGGCACGACCCCCCTCCTAGATAGCGACAGGGAAGATAACTCAGCACTAAAACCAGAGGGTGGAGGACGAATATAGGGCCTACCTCAACCTAGGGATGTGTGCAAGATACAAAGGAACGCAAACTTAGAATCTGAACCCACCCCCGACAACCACTAATGTTACGGATGGGGTAAACCCTCCCACTAACACCATGAGAGTTGCATAGTATCCTAACCCCCACACAGAATCAGGGAACGTAAAGGAACTGATAACCGTAAAATAGCATGGGAAGGTCGAGACCAATTCCGAGGAGTGGGGAAGCGGGACTTTTCTCTGGTAGATAAATTGCTCAAAATACTTGTTTAATATGTTCATTTGAAATGTTATTATTTGTTGTTGCTCACTGACTTGCCCACCAGGCTACACGCCACACCAAAACACCAACGCCCGACGAAACAAACCCTACTCACTAAGGGCCTCTGGCCAGTACGAGTTTAGGATGAGGATGAAACAAACACCCACCCACCACCCACACTTAAAGCCGCAGGGGAGTCGGAGGTTCCAGACGAGGCCCGGCGCACGAGAGCCCAGGGTGTGAGGGCACGGGAGGCCACACAACCCCGGGAGTCCTGGGCGGGACTCGTACGGAAACCCTCGACCTCCTCCGCTTTCCCCAATAGGAATAGAGCGCCCACAGATAGGTGGACGGGACTTGGTGGACCACTGGTGGACCCCACCACTCCTTGCCCCCCGACGCTCGACCCTTAAACAGCCACCACCGAGTGACTGAATAGTTCATTGTACATAGTTTCCCCACCCATATTCCCATCCCCTTCCTGCCCCGTACCTGTCCCCCCCCCCCTCCCCCCTCCCTCCTTTCCTTCCCCTACCGGACGACTCGACTGACCTACGACGCGCACCGACTGGACCCAACACAGATAAGTGTGCACACTCCACGATGACCGACGGATCACTACTACCTTGCGACCTCACTGTCCTCTCCATAAATGCCAAAGGGCTTAACAAACCAGAGAAAAGGTCAGGGGCACTGAGGGACTTCCACTCGCAGAAAGCATCCATAGTCATGATACAGGAGACCCACTTTAGGGAAGGGGACAGGCCCAAGCTGACCAACCATCACTTCCAACAGGGTACTACAGTGACTTCCACGAAGGGAAATCCAGGGGGGTGGCGATACTGTTTAATAAGAAAATACCGTTTGTTGAGAAGGCAAGCATGACCGACCGAGAAGGGAGATACCTCTTTGTAAAAGGCACAGTGTCCGACCACCTTTACACCTTTGCCACTTTATACGCACCGAACAACAAACATCACCGCTACCTTTGCGGAAACTTCACGCTTTCGCAGAGGGGGTCCTCATAATAGGGGGCGACTTGAACATTGCCATGGACCCAACCTGGGACAGCTCCACGGGCACCTCCCACCTCCCCAGACAACACCTTAGAGCAATAACCTCCCTACTGAATAGACACAGACTTATTGACTGCTGGAGAGCACACCACCCAGACGAACGGGACTACACATTCTACTCCCACCCCCACCGGACATACACTCGCATAGACTACTTTCTCACCACACACTATCACCTCTCCTTAATACGAGACACGAAGATAGGAGTAGCGACCTGGTCGGACCACGCCCCAGTCCTTATCACCCTCCGATCCCCGCTTCTTAGACCCGCAATAACCAAATGGAGATTAAACGAATACCTGCTATCACGCCAAGACATGACCGCACACTTTAGTAAAGTTTTGTCCGAATACTTTCAGGACAATGCACCAGAGGACACCTCACCGACAATCAGATGGGAAGCACACAAAAGCGTCATGCGGGGACACTTCATACAAAAGGGTGCAGAACTCAAGAAACAACGGGAAGCCCGAATCACAGAACTCATAGCGGACATACACAAACACGACACGCTTCACAAACAAAAACAATCCCCAGCCCACCACACACGACTCCTACAACTGCGACGAGACCTGACCTCCCTGATCCAGTCCAAACATCATAGAGAAGCCCTCAGGCATAGGGCCTTTTTTTCTCTACACGGAAATAAGAGTGGCAAGCTCTTAGCCAGAATGCTGGCGAAACGACTCCAAATGACATACATCAATAAAATAAGAGACAAACAGGGAGTGACGCGCCGCCTACCGTCCGAAATCATGCAAACGATCAGAACCTACTACTCAGAACTCTACTCGCTTCCCCGACCGACGTCGGAGACAGCGGCCGCCCAACTAAAAGACTCCATCCGACAATACCTACTGACCCACAAACTACCCACACTAGATCAACAGGTAGCAGACCAGCTTGATGAACCCTTCTCAATTGAGGAGCTGTCGGGGGCGATTAAAGGAACTAAACCTGGCAAGAGCCCGGGCCCTGACGGCCTGCCTCTCTGCTACTACAAGCACTTCGCAGACAAATTGTACCAACCTATGCTGGCCTCCTTTAACGCAATTAGAGAAGGTCACCATTTCCCCAAACAGGCGTTGACAGCACACATAACTATCATCCCAAAGGAGGGCAAGGACGCGGAGCACTGCGGGAACTACAGGCCCATCTCCCTCATCAATTGCGACATTAAGTTGATGGCGAAGATGCTTGCCAGACGCCTGCAACCGCACATCCCCTCACTGGTACACCTCGACCAAGTCGGGTTTGTCACAAACCGTGAAGCGAGGGACAATACCATCCGAACCCTTGCCCTTATGCATAACAAGACCTACAATACCGGAGGCCTTCTCCTACTGTCCACGGACGCGGAGAAGGCCTTCGACAGAGTGGGATGGGAGTACCTATTCCAGATCCTAGGTCAAATAGGACTGGGACCCCACATGCAGGGCTGGATCACAGCCATGTACGACGGGCCCACGGCACATGTCATAGTGAACGGGGCACTGACGGACGAGTTTCCGATACACAACGGCACCCGTCAGGGTTGCCCACTTTCCCCACTGCTCTTCGTCCTTGCCCTTGAACCCTTTATGATAGCCATCAGGGAACACCACGACATAACGGGCATACACACAGGAGACACACATCACAAAGTAGCCGCCTACGCGGACGACCTCCTCTTTTATGTCACGAAACCGGAGATCTCTCTCCCCAATATACTGCAAGCCTTCAAGACATTCGGACACATTTCCAACCTCAAAATAAACTACTCCAAATCCCACATACTGAATGTAGACCTACCCAACAACAGAACCTCCCCCATCCGCCCTAGCTTCCCATTCCAATGGGCAGAACACAAAATACGCTACCTAGGTACATGGCTAACCAGACAGAAAGAAGACATATACAAAGAAAACTTCACCCCTATGTTGACCACATTCAAGAGAGAACTAGTCGAGTGGTCCCACCCACATATTTCGTGGCTGGGAAGGGTTCAGGTAATTAAAATGAACCTCCTCCCACGATTACTTTACTTATTCCAGACACTCCCTATAACAATCCCTAAAAGATTTTTCACTGCCTTACGCACGTTGACAAGTGCCTATATATGGAACGGGAAACGACCACGTCTCAAATACCAGGCCCTCACTCTACCTAAGGAGAGGGGGGGGTTGGCCATCCCCGACTTCTATCTATATTACACAGCAGGACACCTACGGAGAGTCTTAGACTGGACCAAGACTAACGTCCACAAACAATGGAAAACAGTGGAAGAGAAAGAGATAGCAGGGCCAGTGTCGACCCTACCATGGTGCTCCGGAGGCGGCCTGGGCCGGGGATGCTCCTCGTTGGCACAACATACCCTACGGGTATGGCATAGAGCGTCCCGGGTACATGGCCTCACCCGACACCCCTCACCCTTACTGCCACTCATCCATGACCGGGACTTCCCACCAGGTCTAGATCCGAAGGCCTTCAGGGACCTCATCCACAAACCAATCCCCAGACTACACCACATATACACACATAACGGACGGAAGACACTCACACAACTGACGGAACGTACATGCAAACCTTCAAATACAAACAACTTTCGAACTACATTGACTCACTGCCCGGAGGACAGAACCACGCTAGGGAACCGACCACCTTCGAGGATCATTGTATCCATCCAGACCCCCTTCCCCATAGCATATCTATCCTGTACTCACTGCTACAGAGAGAGACCCCGACCGAGACTCCTGCCTTTAAGGGAACATGGGAAACGATCCTGGGGAGGACATTTACTGAGACGGAATGGGACAAAATTTGCTATCTAACACACCACTGTTCCACCTTTTCAAAGACGCAAGAGACGGCATTTAAACTGCTGAGCCACTGGTACCGCACCCCACACAGACTACATGCCATAGACCCCTCACACTCCGACCTGTGTTGGAGATGTGGAGAGGCTACAGGCACCACACTACATTTATGGTGGGACTGTCGTAAGATTAAACCATTCTGGAAGGATATCCACGCTATCTTGTCGAGGCTATCAGACGCACCACCACCGCTGGATCCAGCGGCAATGCTGTTACACCACACGACAATACCCAGATCTAGATATAAAAAATCCCTGACCATTAGGATCCTCAATGTAGCAAAGCAAATCATCCCACAATATTGGAGACAGGACAGACCCCCTCCCCTAAGAGCATGGTTCAACCAAATGGAGGACCTCAGGGCTATAGAACAACTCCACTCGGGAGCTACTAATACCACTGTAAAATACATGGAGACCTGGACACACTGGATTATATCCACCATGCAGACAGACTTCACCACTCACCTGGAAGCAGGAGACCCACACGACGGGACGGACTGACCCCACCACCCCACCTACCCAACCTACCATAGTGCCCATACCCCTTTCCCCTTCAGGATCCCCCCCTACCCCCCCATTTCCCCCCCCTTTAACATCTCCCACATCCCCCACTAAGGTCGCAGGCAAATGCCCCGACGGCACGGAGACACGTATGATTACTTTACAGAGGCTTTGGCAGTCACATAGTCGTATAATGCTCACCTACGGTGACTTAGAGATTGTTAAGCACACATGGTTACCCAACCCCCTCATCCAATGAACCGAAGCCACATACATACTGAATCTAAGCACCATGACAATTACCAGTGGCGACCTCATACGTAGTCAAACCTAGAGGGACACACGAAAGTTATCTTAAAAGCCTAGCCAAGGTTCACATGTTCTAGGACCTGCGTGTCCACCACTGTTGGGGGCCTGCGTGCTCCAATTCCAACCTATATTCTCTGCATGTTATAGCACATGTTGTGCTTCGTTTCTACCACTCTTAAAGAGACCTGCGAGTCTCGACTTGAATGTTGAATATGTTACAGCTATAGAGACCTGAGAGTCTCACAATGAATATAAAAATGACAATAAAAAATATATTTACAAAAAAAAAATAATGTCTGAATGCATGGCATACTTGAACATGTTTCAACGGAAGATCTACATTTACCTTTGTATCTCTGTTCAAAATTGTTTACTGCCTTGCCAGAGCAAGATTGGCTCCTGAACTGTGCGATATGAACATACCAGCATACATTGTGATACAGCTGTACGGTCATATATTGCAACATCACTATAGCAGATGATATTGTGATATGACTTTTCCTGCATTTCTGTCATGCCTTAATTATGATATCCTCTTACTTCCTGGTTCCACGGAGCTTAGCCACACCTCTTCATGACACGGTCTCCCTATTTAATCTGACCGCACCAGCTGATCGAGGCTGGATTATTGAACTACGTTCCGTACTCACGAACCGGCTGCAACATCGTTGTGAAAGCCCTCTGTTACCGGACCGGACTGGAAGACTTCAAGTTCCCTTCACCTTTCCTCATCCAC
The DNA here is from genome assembly GCF_036172605.1 of Pelobates fuscus. NCBI lineage: Eukaryota > Metazoa > Chordata > Amphibia > Anura > Pelobatidae > Pelobates > Pelobates fuscus. Next base: position 393,702,543 of record NC_086318.1, on the reverse strand, counting down.
GACTAAAGCTGAACTCTCACCATTCAGGATAAACCGCCTCTGAGGAGATCTCGGGAACCAGTGTTCTATGTGCCGGAAGCTAAGTAAAACCTCTGTGATAAGTGTTGCATCTCAAAGCTGTTATTTCCTGTCTCCAAAGTCCTTCGTTAAAACAACCTCGTTACAGCTAACTTCAACTCATACTTTGTCTCAGTTAGCTGCATCTGTCTTACTTCAGTTTAAGTCTATGGAACAGCTATTGTAACTTCTTATCACCTAATTAATTAATACTACTAAAGGACTCTTTCTGCTTCAGTCATCGTTTACTACTTAAAGCTACAGTGCATATAATTGTGGACTTCAGTTATCGTTTACTACTTAAAGCTACAGTGCATATAATTGTGGACTTCAGTTATCGTTTACTACTTAAAGCTACAGTGCATATAATTGTGGACTTCAGTTATCGTTTACTACTTAAAGCTACAGTGCCTATAATTGTGGACTTCAGTTATCGTTTATTACTTAAAGCTACAGTACCTGTAAATTGGAATTAAAGTCAATCCCTTTTACTTTTTATAATAAATATTCAAACTATACGAAATCTGCAGTTGTGTTCCTTCCTAACAAATGTTTAGACGTGACAATTTCTGGCAATGTGACTATAATGTGACTATACCAGCATTGTTTGTGTTATCGATATACCATCATATATTGCGATCTCACTGTTCCAGCACACATTTTGATATGACAACACCAGCAAACAATGCAAATATGACTATACCAGCATTTATTGTATTATAACTATACCATAAGATATGCCTATAACATCATTCATTGCTAATGAAGTAAGCAATATGGCTGTACCAGCATACACTGTGATATGACTATAGAAACATAGAAACATAGAATGTGGGGGCGTGGCCTGGCAGCGGAACGGAATGGTCGCATAAACCTCGAGCTCCTCCGACCAAGCCCGAAAACAGCCTAATATCTGCCGCCTCACCCCGTTATGGGAAAACACTCTAAACCAGGGAGTACCCCCAGACCCTCGGGGACCCGCCAAGCTCAGATGCATGCCTCCATGCGGCAGTTCCTGACCGCGACACCAGACCCGACCTCCCAGGCGGACTCGGAGGCCTACTTTCAGTCTGAAGCCTCTACTCCCACCTCGCACTCCCCAGAGAGAGGAGACCACATGGCAGCCCCACCACCGGACTGGCTAAGCCTCCTGAAAGAACTACCCACCCGGGCAGACCTGGCGACCGCCAACACGGCCCTTCAGGTATCCATCAGGGCAGACCTTCAACTAATGAGAGAAGACATACAAGGTATGGCGGACCGCATGGCCCGAATAGAGGCAGACCACGATAAACTGGCAGAAGCACAAACCTCCCAGACACAGACCCAAGCTATACAATTGACCCAAATGCAGGCCATGGCACGACATATAGAGGACCTAGACAATAGGGGTCGCAGAAATAATATACGGATAAGGGGTCTACAGGAAGGGGAAGAGACCCCCGCGCAGCTAACGGGCCTGCTCACGACTATATTTAATGGCCTCCTGAACCGCCCTGAAGGGACCTCCATAACATTTGTTAGGGCACATAGGGCGCTTAGACCCAGAGGCCCACCAGAGGCCCCGCCAAGAGATGTGATCTGCTGCCTGGAAGTCTATGCCCTGAAAGAAGAGATCCTACACGAGGCCCGCAACCGAAAGGAGGTCACACACAACGGACAACAGCTTCAATTGTTTCCAGACCTCTGCCCTGCCACCTTGGGATACCGCAGAGCTCTGAAACCGCTGACCAGAGCTCTGGCCAACCAGAACATCAGGTACAGATGGACATTCCCGACAGGCCTTGTTGCCAGCACTACCGGCGGCCCTCGGCAGATCCGTACTGCACAAGATCTGGAAGATCTCACAGACGAACTCCACCTGCCCCCGCTCCAGATGAACTGGCCGGACCCACTCGACTACTATAACGGCCCTCCGCCACCACCACGGGGGCAGCCACAATCACAGCGCCGACAGAGGACCCGGACGGAAACTGCGAGACCGGCCGGAGCAATCCACTAGCCGCGCCAAGAGACCACGAAGACGAAGAGGGGCCGGCGGAACACGTAACTATAACTACATCCACCTAGGCCCTTGGCCACACAAACACACAGACAATACATAGGGACACTGTTCTTTGTGTTTTTTGCTGCATTGCTGGGGTGGGGGGGGGGGAGAGGGAGCGGGCTGGGGACTTGATATGCACCAGGGACTCTTCTTGAAGTGGGACTACCGGGGCCTGGACTGACCAATGGGACACTTTGGCTGTTTGGGGAGGGGGATTTGGAGGGTGGACAGGGAAGGGATTGTTGGTTCCCCCCCCCCCCCCCCCCTGAATTCATAACCCAGAGAGGCCACCTCCATTACCTGAGCTACTGGGCCCCATCCCCCTACTCCTGCTTTGGCCCTCTTTCCCCCCTTCCCCCCCCTCCCCCAGGGCCTCCACTACCCGGACACATGCCACGGTATACCTACGGGCTCCCCACCCGAACTCCTAGACCAAAACTACACAATTTCCAGACCCCCGGGCCAGAGTGGGGACATGCGATGAGGGACATTAGAAATTCACAGATTATCCGAGACCGCCATGGCTACGCAGAACAGGCCGGTCACCCTAGTAGTAACGGGAATCCCGAGGGAGGGGTCTCCCACACGATAATGACCGCTGAGGCTGGCAAGACAATCTTTAGAGGGGCAAGGAAGGAGGACACAGGACAGACAGAGGTCTCCCATACATAGTCCTCTGGAAGGACACGCTCAAATACCACCTAGACTTCCGACCCCCAGACGGAGACCGACCAGAGGGGAAGGAAAGAGATAGGCCACGTTCCCATCGGACAGGGGTGTACAGTTCACGGCGGGGGGACCCGACTGGACCGACTGGTTCGGCCGAGTCGGCTCCCACCTAGCCCACACCTTTACCTTAGTAGGTTGTATAGTTAGTTAAACTGTTGATTGTTCACGGTTTTATTTTGTTGCTTTTGTGAGCGCGCAGCTCCCGTCCCGGGGACCCGAGAGGGAGAGAGGCAGCTACAGGCTAACGCTGATAGCGTACCCTTCCCGTCACCCACCCCCCCCCTCACCCCCAACCACACCTACCTACCCCTCCCCACGTACAGACAATCCGGAGACGACATGACCTCGCACTCATATACCACCCACAAGAGAGCGGAGATTAACCTCCTCTCCATAAATGCAAAAGGCCTGAATGTGCCGGAAAAGCGCTCCACAGCACTCCGACACTTTCACAGCCAAAGGGCACAGGTTGTCCTAATCCAGGAAACACATTTTAAGGAGGGACAAGCCCCTAAACTCACAGACCATAGATACACACAATGTTTCCTCAGCAACAACCCGGAAGGGAAAACTAAAGGCACGGCAATTCTAATACACAAATCCCTACATTTCGACCCCACCGACGTCCTAAGTGACACACAGGGGCGCTACGTCTGTGTCAAGGGAATGGTAGCAGACCGACCCTACACGTTCGCATGCCTCTACGCCCCCAACAGACGCCAACACCGTTTCCTAGGCTCCGTGACCAGAACTATAACAAACTTCGCCACGGGTTGTCTGGTTATAGGGGGTGACCTAAACGTAGCCCTGAATCCACACCTCGACACATCCACAGGCACCTCCTCGATACCCCGACACATACTGAAGGACATTGACAAAACCCTTCACGTCCACCGACTAGTAGACTGCTGGAGAGCGACTCATCCAGGCGACCGTGATTACAGTTTCTACTCGACCCCCAATGGCACCTACTCAAGAATAGATTACTTTTTAATACCACACTACTACCTGACAGAAATCCGACGATCCACAATAGGTACGGCCACCTGGTCGGACCATGCCCCAATCCAACTGACACTGACATCCCCGCTATTCAGACCCACATGCAATAACTGGAGACTAAACGACTACCTCCTAAACGACCCAGTAGCCCAGACAGAAGCGAAAACACGACTGACACAATACTTCGCAGAGAACGACACCCCTGACACCACTCCCTTCTGCCTGTGGGAAGCCCACAAATGCGTGATGAGGGGACATTTTATAGCTAAAGGTGCTGCCCTCAAACGAGCAAAAACCGCCAGACTCACCACCCTACTGAATGACATTCGCAAATTAGAGGACACCCACAAACAATCCCACCTTCCATCAGACGGGGCACAACTGACAGCCCTACGCAGGGAACTTTCTTCCCTCCTCAACACCAATTACCATAGAGCATACACTCACTCCAAGGCGTTCTTCCATACTAACGCCAACAAATGTGGAGCCCTCCTTGCCCGCATGATTGCCAAGAAGAGATCGACAGCATACATCCCCAAAATTAGGGACAAACGGGGTCACCTCCAGAACATGCCACGAGACATGGCCGACACCATACGGACCTATTACGCGGACCTATACTCACTAGAATCACACCTGACAGAGAGGGAACTAACAGAAAAGAAAGCCCGCATAACACACTACCTACAATCACGTATAGGCACCAGTTTGACACAAGAGGCGAGCACGGAACTAGACGAACCCATCACACTTCAAGAACTAACAGGGGCCCTTAAACAAACCAAACAGGGCAAGAGCCCAGGCCCGGATGGGCTCCCGATTAGGTACTACAAATCTTTCCCCGAACTCCTTCTCCCACGCCTTCTGGTAGCCCTCAACGCGATTCGCGACGAGATCCACATTCCGCCGCAGTCCCTGGCGGCGAACATTAGTTTAATCCCTAAAGAGGGGAAAGACCCTGAATTATGTGCCAGTTACCGGCCTATATCTCTGCTCAATTGCGATATCAAACTCTTCACCAAGGTACTATCGCAGAGACTGCAGGCCTACCTCCCGGACCTGATCCACGAGGATCAAGTAGGTTTCACCCCACATCGGGAAGCGAGAGACAACACGACCAGGACACTGGCCCTGATCCATGCTGCTACAATCAGTAACACGGGCCTTCTCCTGCTCTCAACAGATGCAGAGAAGGCCTTTGACAGAATATCATGGGACTTTATGTTCCAAGTGCTAGAGCGGCTGGGGATGGGCCCATCCATGATGTCCTGGATTAGAGCCATCTACTCCACACCAACGGCGCGAGTATGCGTCAACGGAGCCTTCACCGACCCCTTCTCGATAATGAACGGGACTAGACAGGGCTGCCCCCTCTCACCCCTCCTATTTATACTAGCCCTGGAACCATTCTTGACCTCAATCCGCAACAACCCTCTAATACCAGGTCTAGTGGTAGGGAGGAAACGACACTCAGTAGCAGCATACGCTGATGACTTGCTATTCTTTGTCACCGAACCAGAAACCACAATGCCAGCAATACTACAGGAATTCGACACGTACGGGGTACTGTCGAATTTCAAGATCAATTACTCCAAATCTACCATACTCAATATCTCAATACCATCACACACGGCCACAACCCTGAAGCGGGAACTCCCGTTCCAGTGGTCAGGCACAACCCTGCGATACTTAGGGACGAACATCACAAGAGATCTCACCCAGCTCTACGCAGCTAATTTCCAACCGCTACTCGACATCTTCCGAAAGGACTTTCGGGACTGGGAGCAGGTGCGGCTCTCATGGTTCGGGAGAATAGGGGTTCTCAAGATGAACATCCTGCCACGGGTGCTGTACCTGTTCCAGGCGGTCCCGTGCGCCATCCCGGAAGCCTTTTTTAATTCCCTCAGGTCCATGGCCCTCAAATTCGCCTGGCACAAACTTAAGGCAAGGATAAAACATGACACACTTACGCTACCGAAAGAGAAGGGGGGGCTAGCCTTCCCTGACTTTAAAAGATACTTTTATGCCTCGCATATTCAACGAGTAGTGGAATGGACCAAAACAGGTGTACCCAAACCCTGGAAAGACATAGAATCGGCACTGATAGGCAAACCCATCTCGATCCTCCCCTGGCTAGACCATCCACAGGGCAGACGACTGGCGGCTCCACACCCCCTAATTAAGGCCACAATGCAAGTCTGGCACAGAATAGCCATCCCACTAACACTCACCACCACTCCATCCCCACTACTTCCACTGACCCACAATGAGAACTTCCCTCCGGGGATGGAACCAAAGACGCTAACTAGACTCTTGACACAGGAGACTCCGAGACTCCACCACGCGACCACCAGTGGACAACTTAAAACCCTCGAAGCAATGACAGGGAATGCACATAACTCATTCATGTTACAGTTTAGGTACCGCCAACTACACATGTTCACGCACACACTATTCCATACACATAACGCCACCAGATCATTGACGGAATTCGAAGACATCTGCATGGACCCAGATCCCCTAGCGAAGGGCATCTCCGTTCTCTATGGTATGCTTATGCAACTGAGGAGGAGGCCACCCCCAAGTTTCATGGGAAAATGGGAAGCAGCACTTAACACCACATTCACAACAGCCCAATGGGACAAGATTTGCACACTCACACTCCACTGCTCTCCGTCGAGCGGGACACAGGAGACAGCCTACAAAACATTGAGCCTATGGTACCGCACCCCGCTCCAAACACACACTTACGACCCCACAACAGACGATACATGCTGGAGGTGCACAAGCCACACAGGAACCTACATCCACATCTGGTGGGAATGTCCAATTATCCAACCCTATTGGGAACACATACACAAAATCATTCAGAGATTTACAGACACCCCACCACCGAAGGACCCTGCAGCACTCCTACTACACCACACCAAAACCAAAGCATCCGTATACAAGAAATCCCTTACGGTCAGAATCCTCAATGTGGCTAAAAGCCTGATTCCAGTATTCTGGAAAAAACAATACGCTCCCCCGATGGCACACTGGTTCCAACGTATGGAGGAACTCAGAACGCTTGAGGAGCTCACCCTACAGGCAGAGGGGAAATCACAAACGTACCAGACCATCTGGACCCATTGGATCCTAACGACCGGTAAACCAGACTTCCAAGACTTGACACGCTAACAGTCATAGACACGGACGACACTTCCGACACACACCTGGAGACACGACCCCCCCCCTCCCCCCTCCTACATACCTGACCCCCCTGCCCCCCCTCCTCCCCCCCCCCCCTCCCCCTCCCGGGAACCAGGGAGCGGAGATGCGTGCACTAACTAAGTAAAAGAAATATGCTAGATTGCAAGGCCAGACAGGGACAAGCATAAAAAATCAGGCTCTCCAGGCAGTGGTTGACTACCAAATGGGGAAAAGTGCTATGTACCAAATCGGTATAGGGGGAGGCGGACACACCGAAGAGATACACTAAGCCCACATAGCAGAGAGATAATGGGGAAGGGGGACTGACTGAAGAAGTAAGTCAGGGACGACATCCCGAGATACCTTTAGTCATCAGCCGAGCCCGACGAACAGAACCCCCTCGACCCCCTCTCCCTCATACCACGAAGAGAAGGGCTCCCACCCATGAACCGGGAGACCCCGGCTACACACCCCTGAAACCCCAGAGTCGGCCAAAACCATAATCACGGCACATGCAAGGGGAAGCCGGAGACACGCTCAGCCCTGTTCCCAGGCAAACTAAAGGGACCTGCGAGTCCACTTATGTAGAAATAAGTATAGTTGATAGGGGTAATTTGTACCCCCAGCATATATATACGTTGCATATTTTTTGTTTTCTTTACAGACTGGACCTGCGAGTCCAACATTGTTGAATCTTGAGATCCTGATACCTGGACCTGCGTGTCCACACTGTTATTTACGTTTCATGAAACTACATGCAACCCCAAAATACGAATAAAAAGATATTTACAAAAAAAAAAAAGAAACATAGAATGTGACGGCAGATAAGAACCATTCGGCCCATCTAGTCTGCCCAATTTACCTTATCTTATAGTTAGGATAGCTTTATGCATATCAGCATAAATTGCAAGATGACTGTACCAGCCAACATTGTTAGATTTCTATAACAGCATACATAGCTATAGCCTTATGCATATCAGCATAAATTGCAAGATGACACTATAACAACATACATTGCTATAGAACTATTCCAGAATACTTTGTGATATTATTATTCTATCAGATATTGCAATATGAGTATACCAGCATACACTTTGATGTGGCAATACCAGCGTACATTCAACAAGTCTATATCAACATTTATTGTGAAATTACTGTACTTGCATACTATATGGCCATACCAGCATACAATGCAATATGGCTGTACCAGCATTGTGATATGACTATTGTCACAAACGCACCCTACTTGAAGAGTGTGCATGATGTAGTTGTGGTGGTGAAAGGGTTAAAGTTCACTATTTGTATGCACTAGACCAGAAATAATGATAAAATCCCACTTAACACCACCCACACTTAACCATAATAATATAAATATTACTATTTTATCGCTGCCACCACCAAGACAATTTATAAATGGGGTGCCTTGGTCCCCCAGGTAACTTAATAATAAAAACTCACCAAGTACAACCTAGCAAAATATATAAGCAATTGCAAAACACTAATTAGTGTCTTAAGGTAACGTGATTCTTTACCAGACAAAGGCAGAACTTAATAAAGGAATATTTATTATGAGCAAAAAATAGTCAAATACAAAAATATAGATGACACACACACACACACAGAGTCAGACGGCCATACACACACACAGGAAGACATCCACACACACACAAGCAGACAGTCATACACACACACACACACAGGCAGACAGTCATACACACACACACAGACACACAAAGGCAGACAGTCAGTCATACACACAGACACATACAGACAGTAATACACACAGACACACACAGAGGCAGACAGTAATACACACAGACACACACACAGTCATACACACAGACAGTCATACACACACACACACACACACACACACACGCAGACAGTCATACACACAGACACACAGAGGCAGACAGTCATACACAAGGAGACAGACAGTCATACACACAGAGGCAGTCATACACAGAGGCAGTAATACACAGTCACACACACAGAGGCAGACAGTAATACACACAGACAAACACACAGAGGCAGACAGTAATACACACAGACACACAGTGGCAGACAGTCATATACACACTCACACACACACAGGCAGACAGTCATACACACACACACACACAGGCAGATAGTCATACACACAGAGGCAGACAGTCATACACACAGACACACACACAGAGGCAGACAGTAATACACACAGACACAGTGGCAGACAGTCATATACACACACACAGGCAGACAGTCATACACACACACACACACAGTCATACACACACACAAAGACACACACAGGCAGACAGTCATACACACAGACACACACAGGCAGACAGTCATACACACAGACACACACAGGCAGACAGTAATACACGCAGACACAGTGGCAGACAGTCATATACACACACACACAGGCAGACAGTCATACACACACACACACAGTCATGTACACACACACACAGACACACACAGGCAGACAGTCATACACACAGACACACACAGGCAGACAGTCATACACACAGACATACAGAGGCAGACAGTCATACACACACACACAGACAGTAATACACACACACACACACAGGCAGACAGTCATCCACACAGACACACAGAGGCAGACAGTCATACACACACACACAGACAGTAATACACACAGGCAGAGAGTCACACTCACCTGACAATCACACAGTTACCTGTGGAGTTCATTGTGGAGGCAGTGCAGCTCCTGGTGACTGTTTGGTGGGGAAGCAGGGACTCCTTCCTGCTTCCCATGCAGCAGTTTTCCGGCGCTTTTAGCTCTGCCCCCGCCGCATGGTAAGCTCCGCCCCCGCCGCAAATCTAAAAAAATAAAAATTATTTTTTTTAATCCCGGCCGGCTGTGCGGCCGCACGGCGCCCCCTGCTCCATGGCGCCCTGTGCAGCCGCACAGCTCGCACACCCCTAAGGCCAGCCCTGTACCTCACTACAAAAAGAAAGCAGCCCGATCCTCCTTTTCCTACAGAGCACCGCAATTATGGAACGACCTCCCGCACACGTTCAAATATTCCCCAAGCCTAACGTCCTTTAAGAGATCCCTCTCTACATACCTGTTCTATGTTAAATTTTGTATATATTGTGTATTAATATTATTTTTTTATTTTATTGTACCCTAATGTATCAATGCAATGTGTTGTGGACCCAGGACATTCTTTAAAACGAGAAAAATCTCAATGTATCTTTCCTGGTAAAATATTTTAAAAATAAATAAATAATATTCTAGTTTAAATATAAGTTGTATTATTGGAACGTGGAAAAGTTTAGAAACAGCAGTTACTCAGCCATGAAGCTCTGGAGCAGTGGAAACATTTTTTTTTTTTTTTGTGGAGCGATGAATCACTCTTCTCTAATTTTATGGGGCTGTTTTTCAGGGGTTGGTCTAGGCCCCTTACTTTGAGTGAAGGGAAATCTTAATGCTTCCGCAAACTAATACATTTTGGACAATGCTATGCTTTCATCTTTATGGGAACAGTTTGGAGAAGGCCATTTTTTATTCCAGCATGACTGTACCCTAGTGCACTAAGTAAGATCTTAAAAGACATTGATGGATGAGTTTAGTGTGGAAGAGCTTGACTGGTCCACACAGAGACGTGACCTCAACCACATCGAACACCATTTGGATGAACTGGAATGGAGATTTCAAACCAGACCTTTGTCTCCTGCATCAGTGTCTGACCTCACAAATGCTCTACTGGATGAATGGACAAAAATTCTTACAGAGACACTAAAAAAAATCTTGTGGAAAGCCTTCCCAGAAGACTGGAAGCTGTTAAAGTTGCAGAGGTGGGGACCAAAAACATATTAATATCTGTGTATTTAGAATGCTATTCACAGTTGGTGTAATGGTCAGGTGTCCCAATACTTTTGTGTATATAGTGTAACTATACTAGCATTTATTGTAGTATAACTATACCAGCATACCTTGCGATATGACTATAGCCGCGTATATTCATATATAGAGATGTCGCGAACATAAAATTTTCCGTTCGCAGACGGCGAACGCGAATTTCCGCAAATGTTCGTGAACGGGCGAACCGGGCGAACTGCCATAGACTTTAATAGGCAGGCGAATTTGAAAACCCACAGGGACTCTTTCTGGCCACAATAGTGATGGAAAAGTTGTTTCAAGGGGACTAACACCTGGACTGTGGCATGCCGGAGGGGGATCCATGGCAAAACTCCCATGGAAAATTACATAGTTGATGCAGAGTCTGGTTTTAATCCATAAAGGGCATAAATCACCTAACATTCCTAAATTGTTTGGAATAACCTGCTTTAAAACATCAGGTATGATGTTGTATCGATCAGGTAGTGTAAGGGTTACACCCGCTTCACAGTGACAGACCAAACTCCCCGTTTAACGCACCGCAAACAACCGCAAACAGTCCATTTGCACAACCGCAAACTCCCCATTTGCACAAGGTTGGATACCAAGCTAGCCATGTCCCGTTCCTTGTCCTCACTGATGTCATTGAAGGTCTCTTCCTCCACCCAGCCACGTACAACACCAAGGGTCCCCGTAAGGTGACAACAAGCCCCCTGGGACGCCTGCTGTGTTTGGTCTTCCACCTCCTCAAAGCCACCTTCCTCCTCTGACTCCTCTTCTTCAGACTCTTCTCTCTGCGTTGCCTCTCTCTGCGTTATTATAAGGTGTGTTAAGTAGTACTATTCCTATCAGTTTGAAACCTGTTACGTCCCCTATCAGGGGACGTGTATATGGCATCGATTTTAGGAACCGGGAGATGGAAAAATATGCTTGGTCGGTCCTCCTACTTCAAATTTGGGGCACTGCGTGTGCAATCTAATGTGCCACCAGATAGGAGTGGTGTGTTAAGTAGTACTATTCTTATCAGTTAATCCCTGTTACGTCCCCTATCAGGGGACGTATATATGGCATCGATTTTAGGAACCAGGAGATGGAAAAAGATGCTTGGTTGGTCCTCCTACTTCAAATTTGGGGCGCTGCGCTGGTAATCTAATGTGCCACCAGATAGGAGTGGTGTGTTAAGTAGTCCCCCTCATCAGGCCTATTTTAGTCGAATGTATCGGCCACTGTCAGTCCCTTCGGGATCCATCCAGGCCCGGACTGGCCATCGGGCACACCGGTCAAATGCCCGGTGGGCCGCGGTGGCCAGGGGCCGAGGCCGGCAGGGAGATCACAGGATCTCCCCTGCCGGTCTTTGCAGGGCCGGAACTATCCGAGTGCCGGCCCTGCTGTAGTCCATGGCGGGCCGGTGGGGAGATCAAAGGTCTCCCTCACCGGCCCACATACAGTATCCTGCGGCCGCCGGCTGGGGAGAGAGTGAGGGAGCCAGGAGAGGACCCGGCGGAGCTCCTACTTACAGCTCCGCCGGCTTCCTCTTGTGAGATTTGGACCGTTGCCATGGCAACGCTCCGGGTCTCGCGACAGTGAACTCTAGCCTCACAGGCTAGAGTTCACTCACCACTAAGACCACCAGGGATGGAAGCCAGCAGCAGGCTCCCCCCTCCCAGGCATAAGGTAAGCAGGGAGGGGGGATATAGCCTTGCGCGCTCATAGGGAAGCCTGTGGTTGGACCATTTTGGCGGCTCAGAGAGCATGTGCACTCTGAGCCGGTGAAGTGAGTCAGGAAATATATAATTATATTTATAAAATAAAAAATAAATAGAAAGGTAATGGAGGGAAGAGGGAGGTGTGAGAAAGCTTCCTCTTGCAGGTGTGATGCATGCAACAGAGAAGATTGTTGTAACTGTTGCCAGCATACAATGTACAGAATTGGCATTTTGCAGTCTGCAACAGAGTTCTTGGCTCTCAAAGTATCATTTGCCATGGGTGTAACTAGTCCCTGCAAACAAGTACAAATATCTTTCAGCTTTACAGACAACCCTAACACTCACAGCACACACACTCACACACACTGCACCCCTAACACTCACAGCACTCACACACACTGCACCCCTAACACTCACAGCACACACACTGCACCCCTAACACTCACAGCACACACACACACACTGCACCCCTGACACTCACAGCGCACACACACACACACTGCACCCCTAACACTCACAGCACACACACACACTGCACCCCTAACACTCACAGCACACACACACACAAACACAAACTGCACCCCTAACACTCACAGCACACAAACACACACACACACACACTGCACCCCTAACACTCACAGCACCCTCACTCACACACACACACACACTGCACCCCTGACACTCACAGCACCCTCACTCACACACACACACTGCACCCCTGACACTCACAGCACCCTCACTCACTCACACACACACACACACACACACACACTGCACCCCCGACACTCACAGCACACACACACTGTGCCCCTAACAATTACAGCACCCTCACACACAGCATCCCTGACACTCACAGCACACACACACTGCACCCCTAACACTTACAGCACCCTCACACACACACACACACACTGCACCCCTGACATGCACAGCACACACACACTGCACCCCTGACACTCACAACACACACACACTGCACCCCTGACACTCACAGCACCCTCACTCACACACACTGCACCCCTGACACTCACAGCACCATCTCACACACACACACACACTGCACCCCTGACACACACAGCACCCTCACTCACACACACTGCACCCCTGACACTCACAGCACCCTTACACACACACACACACACACATACACACACTGAACCCCTGACACACACAGCTTCCTCACACGCACATAGCACCCTCACGCAAACAGCACCCACTCACACACAGCACAAACACACACACACAGCACCCTTACCCACATAGCACCCTCACGCAAACACAGCACCCATCACTCACACACACACACACACTACACCCCACACACACACTGCACCCTCTTGCACACACACTACACCCCTTACACACACACACACTGCACCCCTCTTGGACACAAACTACACCCCTTACACACATACTACACCACTTACACACACACACACACACTGCACCCCTCTTGCACACAAACTACACCCCTTACACACACACTACACCCCTTACACACACACACACACTGCACCCCTCTTGCACACACACTACACCCCTTACACACACACACAGCACCCTCACACACACTGCACAATATGCTTTTGCTTGCATTTTTGTCTCCTGGTATCCCAACTATTGAGACACCAGAGACAAATTTCAAGCAAACACAGTGCAAGCATGTTATTGAATTTGCTTGCGCTGTGCAGAACAAATACAGGGTCTTTTTCTCATGCCAGAGCTCTTCAGCAGAGCTCTGCGCATGGTCTACCCTGGAAGAGCATTGAACCAACATGTTTACTTTGTGATGGGGCGTGCTTGTCATTGGTGATGACAAAACACACCCTATCTGGCCCGCCCCCTTTTTAGTGGGCCACTGTAATTAAAAAATGCCCGGGCCGAATTTTCTTCCCAGTCCGGCCCTGGATCCATCCCTCATTCATCTTAATAAAGGTGAGGTAATCTAGACTTTTTTGACCTAGGCGACTTCTCTTCTCAGTGACAATACCTCCTGCTGCACTGAAGGTCCTTTCTGACAGGACACTTGAAGCGGGGCAGGCCAGAAGTTCTATCGCAAATTGGGATAGCTCAGGCCACAGGTCAAGCCTGCACACCCAGTAGTCAAGGGGTTCATCGCTCCTCAGAGTGTCGATATCTGCAGTTAAGGCGAGGTAGTCTGCTACCTGTCGGTCGAGTCGTTCTCTGAGGGTGGACCCCGAAGGGCTGTGGCGATGCGTAGGACTTAAAAAGCTCTGCATGTCCTCCATCAACAACACGTCTGTAAAGCGTCCTGTCCTTGCCGGCGTGGTCGTGGGAGGAGGAGGATTACTTTCCCCTTTTCCCCTGTTAGATTCCCGTTGTGCTGTGACATCACTCTTATACGCTGTGTAAAGCATACTTTTTAATTGATTTTGGAACTGCTGCATCCTTTCCGACTTGCAGTAATTCGATAACATTTCAGGCACTTTCTGCTTATACCGGGAGTCTAGTAGCGTGGACACCCAATACAGATCGTTCTCCTTCAGCCTTTTTATACGAGGGTCCCTCAACAGGCACGACAGCATGAAAGACCCCATTTGCACAAGGTTGGATGCCGAGCTACTCATGTCCCGTTCCTCATCCTCAGTGATCTCACTGAAGGTATGTTCTTCCCCCCAGCCACGTACAACACCATGGGTACCAGATAGGTGACAATGAGCACCCTGGGATGCCTGTTGTGTTTGGTCTTCCTCCTCCTCCTCAAAGCCACATTCCTCCTCTGACTCCTCTTCCTCAAAATCCTCTTCCAGCGTTGCCGCAGGTCCAGCAAGCGATGCTGATAAGGCTGTTTCTGGTGGTGATGGTGACCACAACTCTTCCTCTTCACGCTCATCTACGGCCTGATCCAGCACTCTTCGCAGGGCATGCTCCAGGAAGAAAACAAATGGTATGATGTCGCTGATGGTGCCTTCAGTGCGACTGACTAGGTTTGTCGCCTCCTCAAAAGGACGCATGAGCCTACAGGCATTGCGCATGAGCGTCCAGTAACGTGGCAAAAAAATCCCCAGCTCCGCAGAGGCTGTCCTAGCACCCCGGTCATACAAATAGTCGTTAATGGCTTTTTCTTTTTGGAGCAGGCCGTCGAACATTAGGAGTGTTGAATTCCAACGTGTCGGGCTCACTCAATCAAGCGCCTCACTGGCATGTTGTTTCGCCGCTGGATATCTGAAAAGCGCGCCATGGCCATGTAGGAATGCCTGAAATGGCCACACACCTTCCTGGCCTGCTTCAGGACGTCCTGTAAGCCTGGGTACTTATGCAAAAAGCGTTGTACGATCAGATTACACACATGTGCCATGCATGGCACATGTGTCAACTTGCCCAATTTCAATGCCGCCAACAAATTTCTTCCGTTGTCACAAACCACTTTGCGGATCTCCAGTTGGTGTGGAGTCAGCCACTGATCCACCTGTGTGTTCAGGGCGGACAGGAGTGCTGGTCCGGTGTGACTCTCTGCTTTCAGGCAAGTCAACCCCAAGACGGCGTGACACTGCCCTATCTGGGATGTGGAATAGTATCTGGGGAGCTGGGGGGTGCCGTTGATGTGGAGCAAGACGCAGCAGCAGAAGAGGACTCAGCTGAGGAGGTTATGGAAGAGGATGGAGTAGGAGGAGTAGAGGAGGTGGCAGCAGGCCTGCCTGCAAGTCATGGTGGTGTCACCAACTCCTCTGCAGAGCCACGCATTCCATGCTTGGCAGCCGTCAGCAGGTTTACCCAATGCGCAGTGTAGGTGATATACCTTCCCTGACCATGCTTTGCAGACCAGGTATCAGTGGTCAGATGGACCCTTGCCCCAACACTGTGTGCCAGACATACCATTACTTCCTTTTGCACAATCGAGTACAGGTTGGGGATTGCCTTTTGTGCTAAGAAATTTCGGCCGGGTACCTTCCACTGCGGTGTCCCAATAGCTACACATTTTTTGAACGCCTCAGACTCCACCAGCTTGTATGGTAAAAGCTGGCGGGCTAAGAGTTCAGACAAGCCAGCTGTCAGATGCCGGGCAAGTGGGTGACTTTGTGACATTGGCTTCTTACGCTCAAACATGTCCTTGACAGACACCTGACTGTGGGCAGATGAGCAGGAACTGCTCAAGGCGAGAGACGGAGTGGCGGATGGTTGAGAAGGGGCAAGGAGGACAGCAGTGGTTGACGTGGCTGAAGATGCTGGACCAGGAGGAGGATGGCGGAGTTTGTGTGCTGCTTGTACTCATGTGTTGATCCCATAGGCATTTGTGATGTGCGATCATGTGCCTTCGCAAAGCAGTTGTACCTAGGTGGGTGTTGGACTTCCCACGACTCTTTTATTTTGGCACAGGTTGCAAATGGCATCGCTGTTGTCAGAGGCAGACACACACAAAAAATGCCACACTGCTGAGCTCTGCAATGACGGCATTCTGGTGGTGGCAACAGCATGCGTTGATTGGCGTGCTCTCTTTGCTGACCCCGGGTGCCGATGCATGCTGTCTGACTGTGCCACTAGCTCCTTGCGACGACCTCCCCCTGCTTCCAACTCGTCTCCTCCTCCTCTCTGTCTCCCCATCTGAACTTTCCCCCTGTTCTTCTTCTCTTGTAGCGGGCACCCACATGACATCCAAGGACAAATCGTCATCATCAACCGCTTTACTTGTATCTGACAACTCAGCAAAGGAAGCAGCAGCGACTACAACATCATCATCATCACACCATACATCCATGTGTGTAATGCTGCCTGACTGAGACATAACCCTGTTATCTACATCCTCTGGCAATAATGGTTACACATCACTAATTTCTTCCTACTGATGTGTCAGCCAGTCAACTATGTCCTCAGAACTTTTCGAGTTCACAACAGCGACATCCGGTAGAATAGGTAAACATTGTTATTACATGGTATGGCATTTGATATACAGGCACATTTTTTATAATATTTAAATGATCTTGAAAACAGTAGCTAGGTTGTTTTTTAAATGTACACTACACCAGATATGAGTTGCACTGGTGTGACACTGTGCCCTGGCAGGCCCCGAAACACACATGTGTGAAGGAAACTGACTGCTATTATTTCACAGTCAAAAAAGTGTTGTTTTTTTTAAATGTACACTACTGTTACACCAGATATGAGTTGCACTGGTGTGACACTGTGCCCTGGCAGGCCCTGAAACACACATGTGTGAAGGAAACTGACTGCTATTATTTCACAGTCAAAAAAGTGTTGTTTTTTTTAAATGTACACTACTGTTACACCAGATATGAGTTGCACTGGTGTGACACTGTGCCCTGGCAGGCCCTGAAACGCACACATGTGAAGGAAACTGACTGCTATTATTTCACAGTCAAATTTCTAGTTTTTTGGTTTTTTTTAAATGTACACTACTGTTACACCAGATATGAGTTTCACTGGTGGGACACTGCCCTGGCAGGCCCTGAAACGCACACGTGTGAAGGAAACTGACTGCTATTATTTCGCAGTCAAATTTCTAGTTGTTTTTTTAATGTACACTACTGTTACACCAGATATGAGTTGCACTGGTGTGACACTGTGCCCTGGCAGGCCCTGAAACCCACACGTGTAAAGGAAACTGACTCCTATTATTTCACAGTCAAATTTCTAGGTTGTTTTTTAAATGTACACTACTGTTACACCAGATATGAGTTGCACTGGTGTGACACTGTGCCCTGGCAGGCCCTGAAATGCACACGTGTGAAGGAAACTGACTGCTATTATATTACAGTCAAAAAGGTTTTTTTTTTTTTTAATGCAAGCTATTGTGACACCAGATATGAGTGGTGGCACTGGGCAAGTGGGCACAGTATACGCTGTGAGCCTGACACACACGCTGGCAGGCAGGCAACTGCAATTAGATTACACAGGAAAATAAAAAAGCAGACTGATGTTCTAGCCCTAAAAAGGGCTTTTTGGGGTGCTGTCCTTACAGCAGAGATCAGATGAGTCCTTCAGGACTGTAGTGGACACTGAATACACTAGCCTAGCTATCGATTTCCCTATTAAATCAGCAGCAGCACACTGTCCCTCCTCTCACTAAGAATGCAGCTTCAGAATGAATCTAAAATGGATGCTGTCCAGGAGGTGGGAGGGTCTGGGAGGGAGGGTCTGCTGCTGATTGGCCGGAATGTGTCTGCTGACTGTGTGGTACAGGGTCAAAGTTTACTCAATGATGACGAATAGGGGGCGGACCGAACATCGCATTTGTTCGCCCGCCGTGGCGAACGCGAACAAGCTATGTTCGCCAGGAACTATTCGCCAGCGAACTATTCGGGACATCTCTATTCATATATGATGATACCAGCTTATATTGTGATATGGCAATACCAGCATTTATTGCGATATGACCATACCAGCATATATTGTGATATGATTACAGCATACAATATGCAGTATGTCTATACAAGCTGGATTACAAAATGCTTATAAATGGTTACGGGAGAAGTCTAACAGCGCTACATTTAAAATTCAGGCAGGATGTTATGAAGTAACTCACATCTGCTTCTCACTCACATTTCAAGTCATTCCTTTCAAGCTTGGCAGAAGAGACTTATGAAAATTAATAAGTGTGACAAATTTCACTTGACACACTATATAGAACAACCAGAGAGAGAAAAAAATCACATATCTCACGTGAACCTTTTAACCCTTTGTGTCTGATAAAACTCGATAAAAGTTGAAAGCTGATCTGAATATTTAAAATGTAAATGCATTTCATGTCAATCTGTTAACACAATGTTCTATATGTAATATATCACTATTGTGCATTATTTTACATATTTAACTGTATATGTGTGTGCAGAACTATTACAATCTCTAAGATTTGAAATCATTGTTTAGTAATGCGCTGGATTGTGTATTTTGTATTTCATATATATATATAGAATATACAGTACATATTAGAAATGTGAGAAGCATTTTGTCATCAAATAGGATCAAGGTAGGAAAAACTAGCAGTAAAAAGTCTCGATACAGGGGATAGACTCTAGGAGGTACCCGGGCTGCTCCACCAACACCCCCCCCCCCTGCCCCCCAGTTCGGTTGGCCCCAAGGGATGAACCAGGGATGAACCAGCTCAGGATTAAAAACATGCAGAAGAGCAAATCCCATCAACCTATATTCAACCTATATTCTATGACAAATTACACATTTGGCATCAAGGAACCCCTTTATTGAAAGAACAGTTCAATGGATGTGAGGTTTCAGCATATGCAAGAAGAATGTGAGAAAATGGGAATAAGGCACACAATTTAGGGAGCTCTAATCGCCCATGCTCCCCATGTACTTCTATTGTACTTGGGTGCTACCTTCTTCAAACTGTCTGGTGGGGAGGCTCGAAGGGGTTGATGGGGTTTAGACACCAAGATGGGGTGCAAATGTTTAGACGCTAAGATGGGGTACAACAAGAGTTGGTTATTGATAACAGCATTGCTAAGTGGTTGAGGTCAAACGTTGAACTACCACAGAATCCATGCATTCCTACTCACATTATAAAACAAAAATAACTCAATAAGCTGTTCTTGGGATGGGAGGGTGCCTGACTTTGATGGCGGCAGGATGTGAGACCTGAGAGCTCCTCATGTATGGAGAATAAGCTTGGCAAACTGCTCTTTAGGCTCTCGTTTTGGGGCTGGCAACACAAATTTGAAACCCTGAATCGACAGACCATTCTCGGAGTGCTTCCCAGTGGTCTCTGATGGCTGCCCAGCCTAAGTTCTGCATTACCGTTACTGTGGCCTACAGGTGCTGTAGAGAGGCGGCTAATCTCCCGGCCCGGCACAGGTCGAACACCGACATTGTTGACATGATGCTCCACTACTCCCACTACCTGACCCGGCCACTGTATGAGGGGAGAAGTGCCTGTCAGAGGACAGGAGGCATCGCAGGAGGAGGTAAGGTAAGGCCACGTGGGAATGCCACCACAACGATATGCGCCGCCGTGTCCCAGTCTGCTCCCGGTCAGGAGCGGATCCAGCGGGTGCCTAGAAACAGGTTGAGTATTCGGCGGCATTCCCCTTACGATGTGGGAATGCCACCGCAACGATATGCGCCCGCCGGGATCCATACTGCTCTCTGGCAGGAGTGGACCTGGCGGGCGGCGTGACAGTTTCATTGTCCAACTGCATGGAGCTTTGTTAGGCTTCTCTTTGAACAGTCTGTGCTAAAGACTCTGATTTCATTAGATCCAGTTTTGTATGTAAGGGCATCAAAACAGTAAATTGTAGTGAATTGTAGTGTGATATTGAAACAAAAGTTGTTATAATTTTTCTTCTGCTTTGGAATCTTTGTAAGGAATATTTATCAAAGCCTTCTTCACTGTTTGAACAGACATCTTCACCTGACCTTTTGTGTCAGGATGGTATGGGGCTGTGGTATGATGTTCAAATTGTAATTCCCTTAAGAAACTTTCAAACTCTGTAGATGTAAATTAAGATCTATTATTCGTTACTTGTTCTGCTGGTAATCCAAACGTGAAAATCTTTTCCAATGCATTTATCATATTTTTAGATGTTACTGCAGTAAGTGCCTGTAATACTGTCCAGTTCGAATGTGCATCAGTTACTAACAGATAAGTCTGTCCATCCTCTGGTCCTGCAAAATTAATTAGTAATCTTTGTTAAGGTTCCACAGGCCAATTCCATGGTTGAATTTGACTTATTTTAATTGTGTGAGCCAACTGTGCACAAGTTGCATCTTTTCACATAATCTTCAATATCTGAGCCCATTGTAGGCCACCAAACATGTTCACGAGCACGCTGTTTCATCAATAATTCCCATGTGTTTCTTCAGATTTATTGGTGGAACGACTCTTGTACCCCACATTATACATATTTTTGATACTGACAATTCCCATTTGTGATTTTTATATGACCTTATGTCTGGTGCTATAATCCTTGGCCATCCATTTTTTTAATATTTATAAATTTAAGTAATGTCTTGTCTTCTTTTGTAGCTGATGCAATTTTACCTGTAGTTAATGGTGCAATGGTCGTAAAATTACACTCTACCAATATATTTGGTTTGTCCCCAATGAATGGTATCTTAAAAAATGCATCAGCATTTTGATGTCGATCATGTGGCCAATAACATATCTGATACTTTTAGGCCTCTATGAATAAGGCATATCTCTGAAGTCTAGCTGCTGTAGTAATCTTTGTTTGGATTTAGTATCACTAAAAGTGATTTGTGATCAGTCACAAGTGTGAAATATCATCCATAGACTTATATTTTACATTTATTTATGGCCAAAACAAAAGCTAAGTCCTCTCTATCTATTTGAGCATAGTGTTATTCAGCAGGTATCAATGATCTTGATGTAAAAGCAATAGGTTATTTGGTTCTTCGAACATTACATGTGACAGGAGAGCAACCAACCCATATTGTGAAGCATCACATGCTATAGTCGAAGCATAGGCAACCTTCGGCACTCCAGATGTTTTGGACTATACCTCCCATGATGCTTTGCCAGCATTATGGATGTAAGAGCATTATGGAGGATGTAGTCCACAACATCTGGAGTGCCAAAGGTTGCCTATCCCTGCGTTTAGTCACTGGTTTGTTTAAATCATAATGCACCAATACTTTAGATTTTATTTTAACTTCTTTGACTAATCAAAAGCTTTCTGGCATTGGTTAGCCCAATACCATCCAGTATTGTTCTCTAATAACTGATGAAGTAGAAGCAATATTCCAGCTAGATTTGGCTTGAAATTATGGTAATAATTCAATCAAACCAAGAAATAATTAAAGGTGCGCCACATTCTTCAGAGTTGGTGCTTCCACCAAAACAGTAACCTTTGTTTTGTGGTATACAAGCCATCTTTATCCACAATATGTACACAAAATTCCAACTGAGATTTAAAAAATTCAAATTTGCCTTTAGCCCATGATCTCGTTGTAACACAAGTTCCACATTGTTCCTATGTTCTTTATTTGATTTTTCCTATAATCAACATATCATCTAGCAAACACTGTGTGTGCTATCCCTGCCAAATCTCATCCATTGTGCGATGCCAAACTGCTGATGCAATAATGAAAAACATACGGTTGCATTGGTATAACCCTTCATGTATATTACCGTTAATAATCTCTTCAAATCGGAATTGACCTTCATCTGTAAATATGCCTATTTTAAGTCAGCGTTTGTAAACTGCTGTCCACCTGCAAGGGAGGCAAAAACTTTTCCGTCCTGCAAAGTGAATACTGGTCTATTAGCAACTGATTGTTTAATTTCATCCTAAAATCTCCATATAATCTAATCTCTTCATTTTTCTTCTTGACTGATACTATTGCCCAATAATCAGACTCTAACTTCTGCTTTTAGGGCGACTGATACAGTGCTTGCCTTAAAAAAAATGGCAACTACATTTTCCTTTAACTGTAATTTGACTAAGGCTCGTTTTACTTTACTCTTTACTCACTTCATCATCAAAAACAGATGTGCACTTGATTTGTAACTCATGTATTCCTAAATGTCTAATCCATTACTGGCCAAACTAAGGAGGTCCTCATTTTCCAGAACATACAACAGAAGTGCCTACTTACACCCTTCAAATTTTACAGCCACCATAGCACAACAAATAGTTTTTTTTTAAAACTTCTTTATTTGTACCCTTCTCACAAGCATGAGAGGGTCGATATAGGCAGAAAATAAACAGGGTATAAATACATTTTCACACAATTGTTTCATTCTTGCTACTGTGTACTCTGTCACGAGTGGGCTTTGCTTGAGAGGAGGGGGTTTTATTTTATGTTGCTTGGTCAGTGTTGAGTGGTTAGAGTTGGTGTTTGGTCAAAGAGAGTCCGTCGTGTGTGCCTGAGTGAAGTTAAGCCCGTAGGCAACTATAGAGACTGATAATTACCAATGGGCAGTAGTATGGGCCTCTGTATTGGGGTCACGGGTGCGGGTTGCGTCAGAGTCAATCCCTATGCTATTGTCCTGGCTGCATAGGTAGCCTGGCTTAATCTGGGCACTATGTGTAATGTTGCTGTTTAGTCCACCTCCTACTTCACTTGTTGTCTAGGTGTTTGTCTGATCACGTCTTGGAGGTGGGGGTGTGGGGGAATGGGGATACTCATATATATGTCAGTAGGGCCTGTTTTAGCCATGGATGGAGTTACAGAGCATGGTAAGAACCTAAAACAAACAAAAGAACAATAAAACAATAGAGAAAAGGGTTTTGTCTGCTTGGAAGTGGGGACAAATGTAACTTTGAACCGCAGGTTTAAGCTCGGTAAGCTGTGTGTTGGCTGTTTGGCCGAGAGTCTCGGATTGTGAGGCGCTGTCTTCCTCCGGGTGCGTCTAGTGAATCCGGGAACAAATTAAAGCTGGTGTGAGTTCCGTGGCTGGTTTAAAATGGTAAGGCCAAGGAAGTAATGTAGAGTTAACTTCAAACCGCTGTTGGTTTATTGTCCTCTTTGGGTGAAAAATTGCAGTACGGGTATCTGTCTTTCATGTGGTGGCAACCGCGTATACAGCATTCCCAGCTCCCTGTGGGATGAAGGGTACAATCTTCACTGGGTTTCACCGTGAGTGTGCCGTGGGCAGCTTCGAAGTGGCGGCAGCCAGCAGCCCCTGAAATGGAGTGGTCCTGGTTGTCAGGGCTGCCACCAGAAATGATGTAAACATATACATAAGTAAGAAAAGGAAAATAACAGGATAGAGCGTAAACCGGACCTTAGAATGGCCGGACTAATACGCTAGAGACAGAGAATGGTCAAAGGGAAAGCCGAGGTCAAGGAAGCCAGAAAATACTCAATACCGATAAAACAAGCCAAGTCAGGGAAACCAGAGATCAGAATAACCAGAGAAACGCCAAGGATCAGGATACCAGGAAATCAGAAACACGGAAATAGCACTCTCGGGAAACCAGGAAACTGAAACCACGACAGGGCAAAGTACTGGGGTAAATTAGGGGTTTAAATACCCCTCTCTAAGCTATGATTGGTCAGAGGGCGACCTCTGACCCCAAAACATGCGTGTGCGTTGACGTTGTGACGTCACGCACACGTTAGTATAATTCTCGGGGGCGGGGCTATCCATAGACGCGACCACGTGGTCGGCGCCATATTGGATTCGGGCGTGATGCCCGGAAGAACTAAGTGCGCGGTTCCCGGCTCGCCGACGAGCAGGTAAGCTCGTGTAGTCGGTGCGGTCGTGCCGGTCGGGCACGGCCGTGAGGCTCGGCGGGCCGGTGACCGCAACAGGTGGATGATGTGTATGGTTGTGTAGTGGATGCATTTTGTCTGTTTGATGTATGTGTGGTGGATGTGTGACAAATGCTGCTGGGAGGTAGTTTTTTTATGTTGAATTTTTATAATTAAAAAAAAAATGTAATCCCCCCTCCCTGCCTCTTACCTGTAGCAAGGGAGGGGCGACACTGGATTCCCTGGTGGTCCGGTGGCTCCGCTTGTTAGGCCAGCAAGGAGGAGCCCAGCAGACTCCCTCCATGTTCTCCCTCCTGCCAGCCAGTGCTCTATTTCTGACACGAGCCCAGCATGCATTACGTGCCGCGGAGCGTTGTCATGACAACTCGCGGCAACGCTTTACAGCTGTGGCTCGCGAGAGTGCTGGAGGGGAAGGTAAGTATATCCTGGGCCCTGCTTGGAAGCCAGCAGGGCCCGCAGAGGCATATATACATAGCTGTACTCGCTATATATATATATATATGCAGATTGAAGGGCTGGGGGCCCAGGCATGCAGAGAATTACCTGTGCAATCTGGGCGCCCCTGATGGCGGCCCTGCTGGTTGTTGTGCGTTATCTTATTATTTATTTATTAAAAATTCTTAAGAAACGCAGTCTTATTACCCATAGGGTCTCGATGCGCATACCAGCAATAAAACAGACAAAACAATATCCAGCAAACAACAGCATTATAATCACATGCATTTGAACCAGGTTAAAAGTTTCATGTCATCCCATACGCCTGAGCAAATAAAACTGTTTTTAAGCTCCGGCGAAACTTCAGTAGATCATTCTCAAGTCTTAATGTCAGAGGCAGGGAGTTCCAAAATTGCGCTCCCTGAACATCACTCGTTCTCCCTCCGCACTTTTTCTTTTTAAAATTTGGAATCTTCAATAAGGCTAAATCAGCCGATCTCAAGGATCGACTGGGAGTATAGCGTGTGAATTTATCCTTCAGATAGTCTGGTCCCATACCATGGACTGCCTTATATACCAAACAACCATTTTTAAACAGAACCCGTTCACGAACGGGCAACCAGTGCAAGGCTCTTAATGATGGAGTGATATGGTCATTACGGGCCACACCCGTAAGTAGCCTTGCAGCTGCGTTCTGTATCAACTGTAGCTTGTGTATGATGTTCTGAGGCAGTCCAATGTACAGAGCATTGCAGTAGTCCAATCGGCTACTGATGATGGCGTTGACCACCGAGATTTGATCGGAGGGGGCAATGAATCTGAAAATAGACCTCAGAAGCTTCAGGTGGTAGTGGCAAGAGCTTACCACCTGATTAATCTGAGGCTTCAGTGTCAACCTGGAATCAAGAATGACTCCCAGATCTCTGACCTTAGTGGCAGGACTCGGAGATGGAGAAAACGAGTCCGGCCATGAGGGAAAGATACTATTCACCTCCTGGTTACTGAAGATGATGCATTCAGTTTTGGAGCCATTAAGTTTTAAATAATTGGCTCCCATCCACGACTGGATATCCTGTAGGCATGAAGAAAGATTGATTTGATCCTCCTTTTTCTTGGCCAGGCGAAAGTACAACTGGGTATCGTCGGCATAGATATGATAGGGAAGCATGTGGCGGCGGATGATATGGGTCAGTGGCCTCATATAGATGTTAAACAGGATTGGAGATAAAGCCGAACCCTGGGGGACTCCACACGTCAGGGAGATGTTAGAGGAGTAAAATGTCCCCAATTTTACCCTTTGAACCCTGTCGTGGAGAAACGAGGTCACCCAAGCTATCGCCCTGTCATCCACACCAGCCACAGTAAGTAGCCTCTCCGTCAATCTATCATGATCGATGGTATCGAAGGCCGCCGATAAATCCAGGAGTACCAGGGCAATTTCCTCCCCTCTGTCCAAAGCCCACAGGAGATCGTCGTGGACTTTAACCAGGGCAGTTTCTGTCCCTCTACCAGGTCGAAATCCCGATTGGAAGTCATCCAGAATGTGATTAGATTCCAGGTGAGGCTGAATTTGCCATACCGCCGCTCTCTCGATGATCTTGGCCAAAAAAGGCAAGGTGGAAATAGGTCGATTGTTGCTCAACTCGGAGCGTGGCACAGTTGGTGTCTTCAGCAGAGGGATAACCACAGCCTGCTTCAGAATGCCAGGAACAACTCCGGTGGCAAATGACATACTAACAATGTCTGCAATATAGGGGGCCAAAGCATCAGCGGCATCCTTCACCAGCTGAGCAGTGCAGGGATCCAGCGATGAGGACGATGCCCTGAGAGACTTGAGGATGAACAGAATCTCAGATGAACTAACGGGTTTAAAATTCGAGAACATCGAGCCATCATAGGGTGTAAAAGTTTCTGCATCAGGTTCCACCACTATGTTGCTCCTGATTAGATCAATTTTTTGTTTAAAAAAGTGAGAAAGGGATTCACAAAACTTTTGAGATGTTTCTTCTTGAGGAAGCGAACAGTTAGGATTTGCTAGGAGGTTTGTTGTGCGAAAAAGCTCTGCCGCTGAGTTTTTCGCTTTTGTAATCTTATCTGTGAAATATTGTTTTTTCGTATTTTTAATACTAGATTTATATAATTTTAAAGATTTTAAATATTCCAATTTAAGGTCGATATTGTAATCTTTTCTCCACCGTTTTTCAGCTGCTCGACATCGCCATTTCATCTCCCTGGTCGCCTGATTAAACCAGGGAGGGTTTTTATCTGCTTGTCTTACTAGACAAGTTTTTTTCAAGGGGGCTAGAAGTTCTATTGATTCTACGATCACTGAATTAAACAGTAAGATTTTCTCTTCTACTGTGTGGGAATCATGAAATTTAATAGGGTCCATTTTGCTGGAAAAGGTTGTGCTAAGAAGAGGTCCGGTGACTTTGGAAATGTCTCGAACCCATGAGCATATATTATTTCTTTTTGGGATGTGGGGGATTTTCTTCATTTCAACACCTACTGCCTCAAACTTGATCAAATTATGATCACTCCAGGCCGTGGGTTGAGGAGTGGCAGTCGAGGAAATCAACCCATTGTGGAAAATCCAATCTAGTGTATGTCCGGTTCTATGTGTAGGGCCGGATACTGCTTGGTTATACCCTATGGTTTTAGCGTAGAGTATTAAACTCTGGGCATGAGAGTCCATAGGAGAATCAGCCCATAAGTTAAAGTCTCCCAAAATGATGGAGGAGGTAAACTTAAGACTTATAGTAGTTAGCAGTTCAGATATCTCCTCCATAAAGACGGGGGTACTAGTATTAGGCGGATGATAAATAAGAGCTAGGCCTGCCGTTTCCCTCTCAGTGCGCTGCCATAGGAGAGAGAGATATTCAAATGTGGTGGGGGATGTCACCTCCATCTCAATTTCACTGATTTTAAGGTGTTCTTTAAAAATAATCGCAATCCCCCCGCCTCTTCTTGTGGCCCGATTACACATAAGTATGTGATATCCAGGGGGGGCCAGTTCATCAAGACGAGGTGGGGTTGAGGGAGAAAACCATGTTTCTGTTAAAAACAAAAAATCAAGGTTGTTATCCTTAATTACAATATTGATGGCCTCAGCGTTCTTAATTGCTGAGCGAGCATTCAATAGAGCACTCTTAAAAGACGGGCCATGATTACTCTTTAGAGTATTATTAGTCTTGCTAAGGTTGCTAGCCAAATTAAGAATAGTTTTAATCTGGGAGCTTCCATAGTGAGATAATATTTTATTTTTCTTTAATTTGAGGGCAGTACGAATATCTATTGGGCCATTAGTATTTAAAGCCTTCAAATCAGAGGCAGAGTAATTCAAGTTACTCATGATGCTACAAGGTTTCATCAACTGAGGCACAATCTGCAGATTATATATAACAATAACAGATAACGACCAGGTTTACCAATTGTCAAAAATATGCGATCTTAACTTTTAGCAAAAAATGGTCAATAGCCAACAATGCGTAGAGTAACACTTACAGTTGAAGACAGGCTAAAGTTACCAAAATAAAATAAAATAAAAATAACAGCATTAAAAAATAAAATAAATAGATAAGCAATAAGAAAATAAAAATGGGGGGATAATTAATAAAAACAAGTAAGAGGTAATTAAATTGTCGTTGGTCCGCCCGTCAAGCCCGTCCGGGGCACGGACGGGCACAGACGGGCTTCCCTCTGGCGCGCCTCCGGTGCGCCGCCGGAGTGCCGCCTGCGCCCGCTGCGCTCCGCGCAGCGCGCGCCAGCAAATAAGGGGATACCAAGCCCCTCCTCCTGGTAACAGGATTGGCTCCGCCCACAGTGGTGCTGTCAATCAAGATGGCCACCAAAGTGAAAAAATAGGTGGTTTTGAAAATATAAACAGTGATGCCTGCGGTCTTCCCCGCCTGGGCAGAGTGCAAGTTCAAAGTGCAAAATGATGATAAAAGTGCTGAGGTGCAGTGGTCACAGCCACGTTTGAAAAGCTGGAGCTGGAGCTAATGTTCATGCGCAGCGCGCGGCAGCAAATAAGGGGATACCAAGCCCCTCCTCCTGGTAACAGGATTGGCTCTGCCCACAGTGGTGCTGTCAATCAAGATGGCCACCAAAGTGAAAAAATAGGTGGTTTTGAAAATATAAACAGTGATGCCTGCGGTCTTCCCCGCCTGGGCAGAGTGCAAGTTCAAAGTGCAAAATGATGATAAAAGTGCTGAGGTGCAGTGGTCACAGCCACGTTTGAAAAGCTGGAGCTGGAGCTAATGTTCATGCGCAGCGCGCGGCAGCAAATAAGGGGATACCAAGCCCCTCCTCCTGGTAACAGGATTGGCTCTGCCCACAGTGGTGCTGTCAATCAAGATGGCCACCAAAGTGAAAAAATAGGTGGTTTTGAAAATATAAACAGTGATGCCTGCGGTCTTCCCCGCCTGGGCAGAGTGCAAGTTCAAAGTGCAAAATGATGATAAAAGTGCTGAGGTGCAGTGGTCACAGCCACGTTTGAAAAGCTGGAGCTGGAGCTAATGTTCATGCGCAGCGCGCGGCAGCAAATAAGGGGATACCAAGCCCCTCCTCCTGGTAACAGGATTGGCTCTGCCCACAGTGGTGCTGTCAATCAAGATGGCCACCAAAGTGAAAAAATAGGTGGTTTTGAAAATATAAACAGTGATGCCTGCGGTCTTCCCCGCCTGGGCAGAGTGCAAGTTCAAAGTGCAAAATGATGATAAAAGTGCTGAGGTGCAGTGGTCACAGCCACGTTTGAAAAGCTGGAGCTGGAGCTAATGTTCATGCGCAGCGCGCGGCAGCAAATAAGGGGATACCAAGCCCCTCCTCCTGGTAACAGGATTGGCTCTGCCCACAGTGGTGCTGTCAATCAAGATGGCCACCAAAGTGAAAAAATAGGTGGTTTTGAAAATATAAACAGTGATGCCTGCGGTCTTCCCCGCCTGGGCAGAGTGCAAGTTCAAAGTGCAAAATGATGATAAAAGTGCTGAGGTGCAGTGGTCACGGCCACGTTTGAAAAGCTGGAGCTGGAGCTAATGTTCATGCGCAGCGCGCGGCAGCAAATAAGGGGATACCAAGCCCCTCCTCCTGGTAACAGGATTGGCTACGCCCACAGTGGTGCTGTCAATCAAGATGGCCACCAAAGTGAAAAAATAGGTGGTTTTGAAAATATAAACAGTGATGCCTGCGGTCTTCCCCGCCTGGGCAGAGTGCAAGTTCAAAGTGCAAAATGATGATAAAAGTGCTGAGGTGCAGTGGTCACGGCCACGTTTGAAAAGCTGGAGCTGGAGCTAATGTTCATGCGCAGCGCGCGGCAGCAAATAAGGGGATACCAAGCCCCTCCTCCTGGTAACAGGATTGGCTACGCCCACAGTGGTGCTGTCAATCAAGATGGCCACCAAAGTGAAAAAATAGGTGGTTTTGAAAATATAAACAGTGATACCTGCGGTCTTCCCCGCCTGGGCAGAGTGCAAGTTCAAAGTGCAAAATGATGATAAAAGTGCTGAGGTGCAGTGGTCACGGCCACGTTTGAAAAGCTGGAGCTGGAGCTAATGTTCATGCGCAGCGCGCGGCAGCAAATAAGGGGATACCAAGCCCCTCCTCCTGGTAACAGGATTGGCTACGCCCACAGTGGTGCTGTCAATCAAGATGGCCACCAAAGTGAAAAAATAGGTGGTTTTGAAAATATAAACAGTGATGCCTGCGGTCTTCCCCGCCTGGGCAGAGTGCAAGTTCAAAGTGCAAAATGATGATAAAAGTGCTGAGGTGCAGTGGTCACGGCCACGTTTGAAAAGCTGGAGCTGGAGCTAATGTTCATGCGCAGCGCGCGGCAGCAAATAAGGGGATACCAAGCCCCTCCTCCTGGTAACAGGATTGGCTACGCCCACAGTGGTGCTGTCAATCAAGATGGCCACCAAAGTGAAAAAATAGGTGGTTTTGAAAATATAAACAGTGATACCTGCGGTCTTCCCCGCCTGGGCAGAGTGCAAGTTCAAAGTGCAAAATGATGATAAAAGTGCTGAGGTGCAGTGGTCACGGCCACGTTTGAAAAGCTGGAGCTGGAGCTAATGTTCATGCGCAGCGCGCGGCAGCAAATAAGGGGATACCAAGCCCCTCCTCCTGGTAACAGGATTGGCTCCGCCCACAGTGGTGCTGTCAATCAAGATGGCCACCAAAGTGAAAAAATAGGTGGTTTTGAAAATATAAACAGTGATGCCTGCGGTCTTCCCCGCCTGGGCAGAGTGCAAGTTCAAAGTGCAAAATGATGATAAAAGTGCTGAGGTGCAGTGGTCACGGCCACGTTTGAAAAGCTGGAGCTGGAGCGGGTGCAGTGCACACGGTGAGCGCCAGCGGTATTTGATGTGATGGTTTCTGAGCAGTGTCGCGAATGGCTGCAGAGTCCTCCACCATTGCCGGGTGTCACCCGATAGGTCTGCATATTAAGATAAGGCCATATTTTCAAAGCTTCAGGTTGCAGTCCCTTTGAGGGCTGCGAGAACTGCCATCCTGTCGGTCGAGTTCCTGAACCAAACCACGAGGTCTCAGGGGGCCATATCCGGCGCTCTCTGGAGTTTGGGGATCCGGAAGGCCGCCTCCAAGCTGATGCTTCTAGCTTGTTTGGATGTCAATAAGGCTCCTATGAGCCACCATAGGAGGTGTGGGATTTCTTCTGTGGGTACATCTTCTGTGACTCCCCAGATTTTTACATTATTGCGGCGTTGCGTCCTCCAATGCTGCGAAGCGTTGCTCACTTTTGGCTTGTTGCAGTTTAAGTGCCCCTACCTCCTATCGGAGCTCAGTAAGTTCCTGTTTGTGGTTTGGGTCTGTCCAAATTTTGTTTCTTAGTTTTTCTTCCCATGGTGATTGTGGGTCGTGGTGTGTCTTTCGTCTGTGTCTGGGTACAGGAAAGCACCAATTTTATCTGTATAGCTCCGGAGCCCATCTAACATGCATCCGCTTGGTCACAACCAAGAGGTTTTATACTTTGTAACTGGTAGGTTTTTAACCTTACCTTTGTAGATTGTAATGGTTTGGATATGCCTAACTTCTTCCATTGCTTTAATGACATAACTGAAACGGTAACTCCATGTATGTTATTTTATCTTTACTCTGTCTGCATACACTGCACAAATGACCAATCTTACCACAATTATGACATTGTGCAGACCTAAAATTACAGCTTCTAGCATCGTGTGATCTAGCTCCATATCTGTAACATCTAAAAACAGTACTTGATATCACTGTTGCATTTCTTCAGTTTTCATTTGTCCTGGGTTTAGCATTGTTTTTCTGTTGAAAGAGTTTTTCCTTTATCACGTCTATGTTCTGCTTAGATCTTAAGACTTCTGTGTCGTTTGTAGCTAGCTCCATTACTGTGCCTATTTCTAAAGCTTTAGACATTGTCAAGTTATCCTTAGTTAATAGTTTCTTTTGTATGTTATCGTTATTCATTACCATCATAGACATGCCTCTCAGTGCAGTCTGTAAATACTTTCTGAATCTGCATGTACTTGCTAATTTCCTGAGTGCTATCGCATATGTTATCATATCCTCGACTTACTCTTGTTTTCAAATATAAAAATGTAATCTTTCTGCTGTTTCTAATTGGATAGGTTGATAATACTGTGTCAATGTGGTTATTAATTCAGAGTATGTTTTTTTTTTCAATAATAGTTTATTAAATCTCTCAATGAATTCTGTCCTTTTGCGCATTTTATATATATAGTGCAAAAATACAAAAAGTGATGTGCAAGAGCGCTTTTTTAAACAGTACAAGTGATTTCAAATTAAGCTTTTCTAAAACCAATTAATAATGCAGCAGCTACCACGCTGTGATGAGTAATTCTCCCCAAATTACACAAATAACAATTTCATATATAACAATTTGCAATCTATCTAAATAAAGTGCAATTAGATCATAAGTGATGTAACAGTGATATCACTTCTAACAAATACAAAAAAAACCTTAGCTTTTAAACTCATATATCTTTAAAATTCCAGTGTGCATACCTTTTAAACAAAATATCCAAGATAATGTAAATCCTTAAAACATATAATAAAATTTGTTTGTACAATGGAACACTCACATGTTCCAGAGTGTAAAACCTAGCTCTCATAGTTGCAGCTGGCCGAGAGAAGGGAGACCATTTTAACCATATGAATCTATGATACATGTGAATGTCCTGCTCCATGTAAGGACCAGGTACCGATGCCAAGGAACACCTCCAAGTCTATGTGTATTTATTAAAGGGACACTATAGTCACCCAGACCACTTCAGCTCAATGAAGTGGTCTGGGTGTCAGGTCCCTCAGGTTTTAATCCTGCAGATGCAAACATAGCAGTTTCAGAGAAACTGCTATGTTTACATTGCAGGGTTAAGCCAGCCTCTAGTGGCTGTCTTCTGGACAGCCACTAGAGGTGCATCTGTAAACCTGGAGGCATGTTATGCCTCCATCACGCAGAGCGTCCATAGGAAAGCATTGAAAAATGCTTTCCTATTGACAGCTTGAATGCGCGTGCGGCACTTGCCGCACATGCGCATTCGGCTCCGCTGACGTCGGCAGAGGGAGCTGACGTCGGCGGAGGAGGAGAGGTCACCAGCGCCGAGGGAGCCCGGCGCTGGAAAAAGGTAAGCTGCTGAAAGGGGTTTTAACCCCTTCAGCCCAGCGGGAGGGGGACCCTGAGGGTGGGGGCACGCTCAGGGCACTATAGTGTCAGGAAAACCGCTTAGTTTTCCTGACACTATAGTGATCCTTTAACCTCCAGAATACTACAGACACGTATGGTACTTGTGTAAAATTTGCATCTCTGTTTCCTACATAGATGTTGAATGTGTTTATTTACTTGGGTTTGGTGAAGACAAGATTTAAACTAATTTTATAACATGACAGGAGGCTTCATATTTGCTTAAGTCTCTCTTTACTAGAACTCCACAGCAGCACAGAAAAACAGCCAATCAGAAAAAAGTTAGTTACTATAAAACTCCCCTCCCCATGCATCATTTCCTCTTTCTTTGCTTCTCCGCAGACAGTACAGGTCAGAGTACAACTGCCTCCTGCTAATATTAGTGGGTGGCTTTGGGTTTTATTCTTATTTTCAGTATTTTATTTTCTATATTATAGATTGCCCTTGTGGGATTTAATCTATATTCAGTTATTTATTTTACCCTTGTTAGATTTTATTCGTATGTGTTCTATACTGTTTATGCCCTTGTGGGATTTTATTCCAATATACTGTGTTATATATCTTTGTGGGATTTTTCTTAGTGCCTGTAACTTCAGGCTTTCACTGTATTTTCCTTTATTTGTGTATATTTGTGGGGGCTTTGGGGTCCTTGCTGTCTTTTCCTTAGACTTGTGCCCACCCCCTGTCCGTTTCCCACTTCTTGTGTATGCCTGTTTTTCTCGGTTATGTGCATTCCGCCTTTGCCTGGCGGTGTGCGTGCCGCTCGGGGGCTTCAGGAGGCTGACTACTCCTGCCTCCTTCGACCCCCGAGCTCCGGGACCGCGGAGTTCATCTCCGGCGGTCCCATGTGGCTTTCCGGTCGCGGGGGTACTCGCGTGCGCACACGAGTACCCAGTGGCCGGATCTTCTTCCCCACGTGGCCGCGGCTGCCTCCGCCCGTGGACCGCGTGTGTCCGACCGGGCGGGGGAGAGTCCGACCGGGAGAGAGTGCGACCGCTCGCGGCTTCTCCCCCGTCGGTGCATTACTCGTTGGAGGTCTGCCTCCACCAGTTCAGTTTTTTAACTGCTGCATGTCAGTCTTTTCATTAGGTGACTGAATACAGCTATGAGCTGGCACCTTCTACAAGGGGCATTATAGTGACAATTTTACCATGAGTTTTCTATATCCAGGTGTATGTATGTGTGGGTGTATGTATTTGTATATATATGTAGATATGTGTGTGTGTGTGTGTGTGTGTGTGTGAGTGTATAGATGTTGAGATGTGAGTATATATAGATATCTTTTATTGGACTGGAGTACAGCCTATAGACAGTATACCATATACTGCTCTGTCTGTGACACAGACCTTAGCACCATGCTTCATACGCTTACTTCAAGTGGGAGCCTGTACCCTGCATACACCATATCTACTGTATCAGAGGCCTACGTCTGACCCATTTTTCGCATGGTACACCAGGACCTATTATGACACACAGATTGCTGTGCATTTTGCCGCCAGTGTATATCGCAGATTGCTGTGTGTTTTACTGACAGTGTATATCGCAGATTACTGCGAGTTTTACTGACAGTGTATATCTCAGATTGCTGGGTGTTTTACTGACAGTGTATATCTCAGATTGCTGGGTGTTTTACTGACAGTGTATATCACGGATTGCCGTGAGTTTGCTGACAGTATATATCTCAGATTTCTGTGAGTTTTGCTGACAGTGTATATCACAGATGGCTGTGAGTGTTTACTGACAGTGTATATCACGGATTGCCGTGAGTTTGCTGACAGTGTATATCACAGATTGCTGTGAGTTTTTACTGACAGTGTATATCACAGATGGCTGTGAGTTTTTACTGACAGTGTATATCACAGATTGCTGTGAGTTTGCTGATGTATATCGCAGATTGCTGTGTGTTTTACTGACAGTGTATATCTCAGATTGCTGGGTGTTTTACTGACAGTGTATATCTCAGATTGCTGGGTGTTTTACTGACAGTGTATATCACGGATTGCCGGGAGTTTGCTGACAGTATATATCTCAGATTTCTGTGAGTTTTGCTGACAGTGTATATCACAGATTGCTGTGAGTTTTTACTGACAGTGTATATCACGGATTGCCGTGAGTTTGCTGACAGTGTATATCACAGATGGCTGTGAGTTTTTACTGACAGTGTATATCACAGATGGCTGTGAGTTTTTACTGACAGTGTATATCACGGATTGCCGTGAGTTTGCTGACAGTGTATATCACAGATTGCTGTGAGTTTTTACTGACAGTGTATATCACAGATTACTGTGTGTTTTCCTGACAGTGTATATCACAGTTTGCTGTGAGTTTGCTGATGTATATCACAGATTGCTGTGTGTTTTACTGACAGTGTATATCACAGTTTGCTGGGAGTTTTACTGACAGTGTATATCACGCTGACAGTGTAGATCACGGATTGCTGTGAGTTACAGGTATTATGAACTGGGATTCATGTGCTTCACAGTATATATTTTTTCAGATCCAGCTAGGGGGTCTCAGAGGAGACTGCCCTGGTATGTATTCGCTGTCCATGGTATATATATATATAAAGCTAACAGACCTGGATCTGGCTCAAACTGGTATGGGGGACCAGTCTGCACTGATACTATACAATATTTTCAGTTATGATGATGGTATCTATATTAATGATGGAAACATGAAACAGATCTGTGTGAGCATGTGCATTCCAATTCACAGTTTAAGGAGAGTATCGCGCAATGTATCTTACTTTCGTGGACATGGTAATCACTGAAACAACTTCCACTTATACCAATACAGCTGGGATACCGCTATTTGCCTGCTGGGCATTCAGGGACTGCCAGTCCCGGTTCAAGTTATTCACACGGCATTACGCTGTCTAAAAGGGTTGATGTCTGGGGGCCCTATGTCAGGGTGCTCTGAGGATCTACAAATTTTTGGGGAACTCTACCCAAGCTCAGAGGTCCCCATTACTCATCCAAGACCCATGGTAAAGTGCTGCGGAATTGGGTGGCGCTATATAAATAACAGATACTCATATGATATAATATACAACCCAGGATTGGCCTGCTATGTCTGTGCCCATAAGAACTGCCTTCTATGTCTGTGCCCATAAGAATGGCCTGCTATGTCTGTGCCCATATGAACGGCCTGCTATGTCTGTGCCCATATGAACGGCCTGCTATGTCTGTGCCCATTTAAACAGCCTGCTATGTCTGTGCCCATTTAAACGGCCTGCTATGTCTGTGCCCATTTAAACGGCCTGCTTTGTCGGTGCCCCATTGTTTGGCCTACTATGTCGGTGCCTATCTGAATGGCCTGCTATGTCCGTGCCTATTTGCTTGGTCAACTATCCTGTGTCCATTCGTTTGGCCTGCTGGGCCTGTGCCCTTCTGACGGGCCTGCTCTATTGGTGCCGATCCCCCTTTCAGGCCTGGGGGAATATCACTGAGGAAATGCCAGTGCCCACCAGTGACATGGAAATAAGCAGGTGT
Organism: Pelobates fuscus; assembly: GCF_036172605.1. Taxonomy (NCBI): domain Eukaryota; kingdom Metazoa; phylum Chordata; class Amphibia; order Anura; family Pelobatidae; genus Pelobates; species Pelobates fuscus. The sequence continues at coordinate 393,665,171 of NC_086318.1, read as the reverse complement.
CCAGACAAGCACCATTGCCATACTATCCAAGAGGTCACCAGTGTACGTCCATCTGAATATGGTGGGTAGGGTGAAGGCCCTAAACCTCATGCCTGAAGGGCAGGGTTTCTTATGAGGACCCCGGTCATACATCTCCAAGGAGAACTTTGCACAGGCAAGGATCGGTGCTCAGACACCTACAGGAGAACGCAGTGTTTTCCTTGTCTATAACATCTACCTCCGTATCTGCTTCCCGGTATCCTTAGAGGTATCGGTAGTTATTTCCTGGCTCTGTTCAGTGGAGCTTACCTGTCTTACCTTCCGGCCTGCTATTTGCCTTCTATCTGAAATAGAATTTACGTATTTTTCTCTTATCTACGTTATTTTTCGTTTTTGTGACTTCCTTTTCCTTTCGCTCGGATCGTCGAGAGGCCTGACTTGACCTCCTCCGACCTCCCGGGCGCTCGTGGATTGTGGAGAACGTCTCCAGCTTTCCTCTGGCTACCAACGGTCATCCTGGACCCCGCGCGCGTGCACGGGATCCGGGCAGTCAGTTGGTAGTTTTTTTTCATTGTTGTTTTTTCTGTAGATTGCCATCAGCCTTATGCTGATATTAGTATTTGGTGTACCCTGCAATTGGTCACCCTGAGTCTCTAGGGACTCTAGTTTGGACCACAGGAGGGTGCGGCCCTCCATCATCTCGATCCGAGAATACTTTATTTTCAGGAACAGAGAGCGAACCCCTCTCAGATACAGGACCGTACACTGATTTGTTATTAGAGGGCGCAGCCCTCCCTCAACCTCGGCCGGATACTGAGCTGGATACAGAGGACATGTTTGGAGGACACATTCTCCTAGAGAGAACCGGTCACGGATGTAGACTCTACTGTTTGGTTATTAACGGGCGCGGCCCGCTCAGGCTATCAGCCGGTCGCTATCACGTTAATCGATCACATTAGTAGAGAGCGCGGCTCTCTCATGCACTCGACACTCTACAGTGCCGGCCATTTGCTCATCACACAGGCTTGTACCTGTGTAAGACATCGATGACTACATAGAGGGGCGTCCCTCCTGCATTCAATTAGATCTGACGTCCGTGCTACTGATTTCGTTATAGAGAACTGCCTAGTCATGCAAGATATACATTTTAGACTGGATCCCTCTATTCTATCTCCTGTAATGGCTCTACTGGGTCCGGACCACTTAGGTACACACACTCCTGGAGATGGTACGGCTAACGGATGGTCCTCAGGTTTTACGAGAGTGCAGGTTTTGGTATATTCTGCACCATATCAATTGGAGAACTGCTTTCTGTTTTGGATATCCAGTCTATTGCGGACCAACCGCGCGGACAGTTTCTCCCATTTCAAGATGACAGGAGTTACTGAAACCTTTATGGAGCAAACAAACACTGCCTTGCTCGGGTACCTAGATTAAGGAAGGCCTGTTATCTGGTCTGAAGGTAACCGTACGCATGGTTCACATGGTAAGACCGGACATCCCGGTTGTCTTGAGTTCCCCGGTCATTACGATCTTGGGATAAGGGGGCAGGACTGCCCCATCTCCTCGGAATGCATACCTGGTGAACAGGGTTCGGAGATGGTGGGTCCTCCGTCTATTAGCTATTTACCCCTCGCGGGAGCCGTTTTGTTTTTTGATTCGCGCTAACCTACTTTTCAACTACCGTCGAGGAGACCTACGAGATTTTGTGAGGGTACCTGGGGTACCCCAACTCCTACACAGACACCTTTCACTCTTAGACGAGGACATATCTGGATGGAAATCTGCACTCCGGTTTGCACTTTCCATCCCTTTGAATATTTCTGGGATTCACTATTCCAGAAAATAGTCGACCACTGTTCCTCCACACGAGTTCAGTCGGAACCATGAATGGACGTCGTTTTGGAATCTTTTCTCTACAGAGTCCGAGGATTACACAGTCCATTTGGAATATCGGAATCACTTAGGATACGGCTAGTTTGACCACACTCTGGCCTGCATTACAGATTTATTCTCGGATGAGACATCTCACCAGATAAGCCAGGAGAGAACGAAAGATCCTACTCGGTTATATTGCGATTTGGTGGTGGACTTAGACGCATTCCTTGTTATTGGGGATCTACCTGCAAGGCCGCGTCGCCGGAAGACCCTGACACGATCGGAGGAACCACCCTACAGATCAAGAGTTGAGAGATGATGGCAGTTTCTTCTCGCGGCCCTTCGATATTTTACAACTACAAGAAAATAGTTGATAGGTCAGCTTGCAAGCTCATGTCCCGACCGCTAGGAAGCGGGTCGCAACACCAAGTTCGATGGATCTATCAGCGGATGGTGTTTTTTCCGTGTTTGAGATGCTTCGTCAGCTGACATCTTCATTGATCCGTCTACTGTTGTTTATCGCAGTTGGTAAGTACAATTAGGATTACTCTGCTATCTCCTGGAATAGGTACCAGCGACACAAACAGCGTTGGATTGGTGATCTGAGCGTTGAAACAGCAAATACGAAGTCTCCTGTCATGTTATAACATTGTAGATTATGCTAGCTTTAGTGTACCTATAATCTTAATTTTATTAATGACAGGAGGCGAGTATTTCCCACCCATTCTTATCCCTCCCTTGTTTAATTTTATAGTTTAGATTAATCAGGTACGTATGCACCTCTGCTTGTTGTCTCTGCTACCTGTCGCTTGTTTCTTATCTCTGTTTTTCATAGTAGGGTTTGGATATCTACATGTTAAGATGAATTTGGTTGCTACATTGGGTACCTACATGTTTATTCAGAGTACATTTCTTTGGATAATCAACCTGTTCGATTCTGTTTTTTCTTTCGTTTCAGTTTACAGTCCATCAACGTTATCTGGTTTGACAGCTCTTCTCGGAGGGTGGACATCCTTGTATTCGTTGTATCTAGGACTTCGCTTCTTCCCCATTATGTTTTCTGCCTTTTATTCTGTTTTTTGTCACAGCTTGAAAGAGGAAATGATGCATGGGGAGGGGAGTTTTATAGTACCTAACTTTTTTCTGATTGGTTGTTTCTCTGTGCTGCTGTGGAGTTCTAGTAAATAGAGACTTAAGCAAATACTCGCCTCCTGTCATTAATAAAATGAAGATTATAGGTACACTAAAGCTAGCATAATCTACAATTTGCATGCAAAACACAGAGAGGTAAGGTTCATGTACGTTAAAGTGCCTTGACACTGTAAAATATGATAGGTGTATGGAGGTTACATTTAATAATAAGGTAAAATAAACCCCCATATACCTTTCTCTTAATAGCAAAAAAATTTCAAATTTAGACCCTGTCTATTGGTAAACTACAACTCTTGCCATGCTCTGCATGTTTTATCCTGAAAAACTATATGGATTGAGGGCCGAATGCTCTAATTCAAAGTGAATGGGAAGGCGGGAGGGCTTTGTATTGCAAGTGTGCCCACTGTAAGTGAGGAAGCTCATTAGATCTGTCACCAGCGTGCAGTGTGTGACAATGACAGGTGGATATTTTGCACAAAACTGCTAGACATACACACATAAAGATACTACATACAGACACACTCTCACACAAAAAAAAAACACACAGGCAGCATGCATCCTCTATTTATTTTATTTATAAAATACTTTACCAGGAAGGATACATTATGATTTCTCCCGTTTTCAAGTATGGCCTGGGTATCAATCTAGTTCACATTGTGAAGTGTTAAGTGGGCGGCAGCACACACATGTTCTGGGAGTGCCAGAATGCCGCTGTCCTATTTTACCTATCCTGTGCCTATTTATACCTTTAGACCCACATGTCTTTGCCCTGTTGTGGGTTTTTAGTATTCCCAGGAATGAGTTATTACGGTCTGTCTGTTTTTGGAATTCTGTCCTCATTTGACCATTTTTATTCAGTTTTCTGGAACCCCTGAAACAGCTTGTTTTCTATGTTTCGTGATTTCTGTACTAACTTGATCTTGTTTCATATTCTTATCCCCCCTTGCAAGTTTACATTTTTACAATTATGTCTCTGTATGTGTACTGCAATACACCACTCTAAGTTCCAGTAATATGCATCTATCCCGCATTTCCTATTCAGTTAAGTTATTACTTATTACTAGATTCAATTCTTGTGTGTCGTGTCACCTGACTCCTTGCCGAAAACATAATAATGCCACTGCATTTAAATTTTTATTTTTTTTTCATGTTATTGTTATGTGTTTGTGCTTTAATTTTGAAGCTAATTGGATGTATCTGTCACGCAGTCTCAGGCAGGGCCGGCCTTAGGCATTTGGGCGCCCTGTGCAAAAAATCTTCACAGCGCCCCCCCTTCCCGTCCCCCCCTCCCCCACTCCTTACCCCTTCCCACACACCCTGTCACACACACACACACACACGCAGACAGTCACACACACGCGCAGACAGTCACACACACACGCGCAGACAGTCTCACACACACACACACACAGGCAAACAGACACACACAGGCAGACAGCCACACACACACACAGTCAGACACACACACTCACTAACAAACACACTCACAGACACACACTAACAGACACAGACACACATTAACAGACACAGACGCACACTAACATACACAGACACACACTAACAGACACAGACACACACTAACATACACACACACACACTAACAGACACACACTAACATACACACAGACACACACTAACATACACACACACACACACACTAACAGACACAGACACACACTAACATACACACACTAACATACACACACACTAACATACACACACACACACATTAACACATTTTTTAACATTTATTTAGACCCCCCCCCACCAGCCTCCTTACCTTTGGGAATGCTGGGGGGGGTCTCTTCCTCCCTGGTGGTCCAGTGGCTGCTGGGCTGGGCGGGCGGGCGGCTGGCGAGGGAGCACTTCCTCTGAGCTGTATGCTCAGCTCCCTCGCGCGCTGCAGAGTGAGGCTGGGAGCCGGAATATGACGTCATATTCCGGCTCCCAGCCTCACTCTGCGGCGAGCGAGGGAGCTGAGCATACAGCTCAGAGGAAGTGCTCCCTCGCCAGCCGCCCGCCAGCGCCGCCCGACCGCCCAGCAGCCAGGCATGTCTGTTAGCCACAAGGCTAACAAGACATTTGCCTTGGGCATTTGGGGGCGGCTTTTGTTGCCGCCCCCTGGAAAATGCCGCCCAAGGCAAATGTCTTGTTAGCATTGCGGCTAACAGACATGCCGTGTGAGCTATGCGGCCACAGGGTGCCCCCTGCACCATGGCGCCCTGTGCGGCCGCACAGCTCGCACACCCCTAAGGCCGGCCCTGGTCTCAGGTAAAGGTGGCTAGTACAAAAACATCCATTAAAAATAAAATTATTTTGGGAGTAAAATTTTGACTTGTGCACAGCAAGAAAATTCAGTTTGGTCACACCATTTTTTCGGAAAATAAATATTTTTTCTGGGGCTGCCAAATTTAGGCCACATGTCAATCAAAGGGGCGTAGCAATGGACCAATCATTGTACTACAAAGAAATATACATATTGTAAATATTATGGGTGTATTTTGCAAATGGGAGCATTTTCACGCCATTTGGTTCATTGATCAATTGAGGAAAAGTAACCAATAGAGGGAAAAACCGTAGACGCAGTAAAAATCTATAGTTTTATCTTTTTAAAGTATGTAATTTAAATTTATGAATACAGATTTTATTTTTTACTCCTCTTTTTTCCCCTCTATTGTTCACTTCTCAATTTGGGAATAAAATGAATGTTTAGTTCTGCTCAGTCATCAATCATCATTTTTATTTTTTTATCAATCATCTACTTTTTTGGACCAATGTTTGGAATCCAGACTCACGAATCAAAACAAACATGCTCCGCCATTTTGTGTTTAGCTTGGTTTGCGATTTGGCTACATTTGAGCTCAGGAATTCTAATGGTCACCTGACCAGCCCAAATTGCAAATTGCATTTCAGAATGAAACAAACCTCCAAGCCTAGTAATTTTTGTTATTTATTTCCTGCTTAACCTGTGGTACCAGACATTTGCATAGCCTCTATCATACCCTATTTTCCAAAAATAAGACATTATTTTCGGAGGATGCTCGTAATATAAGCCCTACCCCGAAAATAAGCCCTAGTCACTAGATCGCTAATCTAAGTTCAGGAAATTTTCCCCGGACATAAATTCACAGGATTCCATTTGCGAATAAGCTAATCTATATTCAGAAAGTTTCTCCAAACATAGGTTCGTGGGATTCCATGCCCTAGTGAACTGGTGTATGTTCGGGGCAATCCCCCGAATGTAGACCTTCTTTCTAGCTTCCTACGTTTTTCTCCAAAATGAAACATCCCCCGAAAATAAGTCCTACTGCATCTTTCGGGGGAAAAACTAATATAAAACCCGGTCTTATTTTCTGGAAATAACGGTATTATGCAGAGAAAGTACTTATGACAAGGATAATTGGACATTATATAACTTTAGGTTGAAGCAGAGGGGTTTCAAACTCTCCATGATGCATCATTACATGATTATTACTAATTTTACCTCATACAACAGCCACGGGGATATATCTGTTAAATGGGGGTCCTGTGGACCCCTTTCACCTATTTATAAGTATTTATGTTTTTTCATTGTAGGTGTTTCTGTGCCATTATATTTAATGCACCGTCAAAATGGTTCAAGGGGTAAGACGCTAATAACTTATGCATGCACAGTGAAAGGTTAGGGCTTAATTGGTGAGGGCTCTGGGCATTTTGCATGTCTGTTGATTCCTAAACTAGAAGCTTTCAAACAAAACATGTTATTAATTTACATGGAATATCTTCTTTTGAGAAATACAGCGCTCCAGCTTCACCTCAATACAATCTGAATGCCTCCCTTCACTTTCATTGTTGTGTCTTTTAATGTATAGTATATTGCCATTATCATAAACTGAAGTAGAATTATTCTCTATGCCTACATGTACAATTGCTCTAAAAAAAAAAAGCCCTGGATCCCGTTTCCTGTAAATGACACTGGCAAAAGAAGGGTTAAGGTGATTTTAAAAGATTTTCGAGAATTGTTCCACAAGTTACGTGCACAACGTCGGAGCGCCTGGCATAGAGAGAGAAGCAGAACAGAGATGATATATGGTATGTGCAATAGGGCTAAGTATCCTACTCAGATAATTGGGTATCTTGTCCGGAAAGTATTTGATAATTAGGCAAGGAAAGATGTAACCTCCATCTGGACTCCAGAGACAGCCAAACTAGCAAAAGGAAAAAAATGCATATTATGTAGTATAGAAGATCAAATAAACTAGAATTTGGAGTGATATTCCGTACACCTCATCCCAGAATCAGTATAATGAGATGGGTCAGCCAGGCCTGAAAAACAGAACCATCATGCTGTCGATACTCTGTCATTTGAAGCTTAAGCAATTGTTTTGTTATCCCCCATTGAACTACTATATTTTTCTGCAAGATTATATTACGGTCTTTTTTTTTTTAATGCACATTATTCTTCAATTCAGTTACACACCCCACCTACTTTATATGTGACTAAAAGTAAGTAGAGATGGGTGCCAAATGTGGGCCGGTGATGGATTTCTTTTGGCACACAGATGCTGTTGACTATATTTCCCATGGTGCACAGCCATTCTAATTTTGTTCGGCAGTCAAATGCAATCACAATATAACTAAATATTTCTCCCCTTCAAGAGTCTCCGGGAGGAAAGATGTGATATGCCCCGATGCAGAATGAGACAGAAAATATAATTTGAAATATGTGCTTTCCATATGTAAGGAAATGTGTTACAATTAGTTTTATTCGTTTTTAATCGCATATCAGGGGTCTCTTATTCTAACAATTTCAAGCCCCTCCAATTACTCTGCCTTACTCTTTAGCTCCTCCCCCTCCCCCCATCATGTTTACATGTCTATTGTCGGAGGTCTATATTAGTATAAGTAGCCTTTCTGAGGAAGCAGAGGAATTTCTACTTCCATACAGAGTGTATTAAATGAGCACTATAAGCAAAAGAAAGACAAAACTTGGCAAGGGGTTGTAAGCAGTAGTATCAGATCTAGTGAGAGCAGTAACTACATTACTAATAAGACCCTGCTGAAAAATTGTTTAAAAAATAAGAAAAATAAGTCTTAATCCAAAATTACAATTATAATTTGTATTATTATTTTTGGCATTTATATAGTGCTTTCCTTAAGAGATGGGTTTTGAGGGACTTCTTAAATGAGTGAGTCTACAAGGCACCTGATTGGTGGAGATTCTTCTTCTCTTCAAGGCACCTGATTGGTGGAGTCTAGAATGGACGTGTCTGCTGTTCCTGCCATATATCTGTCACCTGTTTATTCCAGTAAAATTGGAGTTTTGCAGTTTAAATGCACAGATTTCATTAAATTGCCCCAGCTATTAATGAACATGTGCAGCATTACTAAATGACATGTGATGTATGTAATATACAAATGAGACTTTGTACAAGCTCATGCAATATATGATCATATACATTAACTAAACACCCATTATTTTTTGCCTCGGTGAGATGTTTTTAAACAAAAAGATGACATTCTGTAAGACTTGAAATCACTGTTCAGTGAGTGAGTGCTGGGTTTTGAATGTTGTATGAATTGACTGCAGCAGCACCCTATAATGTATGCATGTTCAGGTGAGTGCAGCCCTCTTGATTTCATATATATAAGTGGGAGTCAACTCAATGGTTTTGCACCTCTCCCTGTCACAGGGGCCTCATTCAAGGGCCATATTTAACATCGACCTGCAGAGAGTCCCAGGAGAAAGCATTTCCAAAGTAAGTGGATTAATCTCATAAGATCAAGCATTAGGCTGCTAGAGTAGGACCTGCCATGAATCGGGTACATTGACGTTGTGGCAGGCTTATGCAATGTATGATCATATACTGTACCTAAAGCCCCATTATTTTTGCCTAGTCGAGGTGGTTTTAAATAAAACTATTACATTCTGGGAGACTTCAAATTTCTGTTTAGTGAATGAGTGAGTTGTTTACGTCTCAGTAAATTTAAGCAATCATCATACATCATAAGTAGAAAACCTACTAATACCACTTTCTATGTGTGTTTTTGAGCAATGATTAAGAGAAGAAAATATTTTTAAAAATGGGTTAGAGTATCTACAATTGACAAAAATATGCTATCCATTGAGAGAACATATACACATGATAAAAGCATGCCTACAATAAGGAGAAAATTACATAAAGTTTCTCTACAGTAGCAAGAAAAATAACCATTTATGTATAAATAGATCTTAAAATCCTGATTGATTCATCTAAGTTACAGTAACAAAAAACACAATCTGTTTTAACTAATAACATACAAATTATTGTATTGTTTTTGTACATATTAGCATTGTATTGTTCTTGTACATATTAAAAATATCATTCAAATATGCATAGTACAGGTTGGTAAAAGTACATGAAACCCATGGCTAATGACTACAATAAAATAGCTAAATATCTTTAGAAATTGGCAAGCATGGTGTCCAATTAATGAAACGAGATTGGAGGTGTGGGTTACAGCTACTTTGACTTCTAAAAAGCACCCAAACTTTTTGAGCTTGCTATTCACAAAAAAGCATCTGTTGATGTGACCCACGGCTTGCAAAAAAGAGCTCTCGGAAGACCTGCGATTAAGAATTGTCACATTGCATAAAGCTGGAAAGGGTTTCAAAGTTTTCTCAAGGAGATTAGATATTCATCACCAGAGACGATTTATTACAGTGGCTAATGTCCTTAGAAGTGGCTGTCCAGCCAGGAGGATTCAAAAAGTACACCGCACTATTCTTAATGAGGTAAAACAAAAAAAAAACATTGAGTGGCAACTAAAGACTTAAATAAATCACTGGAACTGGTTGACATCTATGTTTATGAGTCAACAATACACTAAACATTGAATAGGCATTGCAAGAAACCACAAAGAAAGCTACTGCCTTAAAAATAAAACATTGCTGCATGCGAGAAGTTTGTCAAGACCACCTTGACACTCTACAATGTTACTTTGGTTTGTGGACTGAGGAATCTAAGGTTGAGTTGTTTAGGAAGAAAGTGCAGCACTATGTATGACGAAAAAAAGGCGCTGCATACCAACATGAAAACATCATCAAATACGGTGGAAGAAGCATCATGATTTGGGACTGCTCTGCTGCTTCAGGGCCTGTTCCACTTGTCATCATCAAGAGAAAAATTAATTCCCAAGTTTATCAAGATATCCCACAGGATAAAATCAGAGTGGCTGTACCCCAGCTGAGGCTCATTAGAAGTTGGGTGATGCAGCAGGACAATCATTGTAAACATTGAGGAGGACTTAATAAAAATAAAAAATACCCATTTTGTGCCCCAGTCTGAGCCCAGACCTTAGCCCTATGGATATGCTGTAGAAGGACCTTAAGAGAGCTGATCACACCAGACATCTAATGGATATTTCTGCCCTGAAGTATTTCAGAGTGGCCAAAATTCCTCCTGAAAGTTATGTAGGTCTAATCCGCAGCTACCAGAAACGCTTGGTTGAGGTTATTGCGGCTAAAGGAGGATCAACTAGCTTTTAAACCCAAGTGTTCACTTACATTTACTGAGAATGTATAATGGTATGTGTCCAATAAAGAAGTGAACGATTTCAATAGTGTGTGTTTTTAGCGTAAGTACATTGTGTTTGTCTATATTTATGACTTTGATGGAGATGAGATGACATTTTATGACCAATTCATGCAGAAAACCAATTCATTCACATACTTTTTCTTGCCACTGTATATGAAACATACATTTCCATGCCAATATATAACAATTAATAAATAACATAAGCTATAAATATGACAGTGATTGAAACCGTGCTTTAAAAAAAAAGCTATTTAAAAAGGATGTATATTTTTTTTATAACTTTAAGTCGAAAATAGTTTTGACATTTCAAAAATGCAAAAAAAAGATGCTTGAAAGATAAAATCAAGTTTTTCTTTCACCAACTGAATGAAACCAATAGACGTACAAATTTTTTTTATTATTAATCAGAGATAATCACGTTTGAATCAAGACGATCTGCAGCCAATTATTAGCTAAGCAAGTGATGTATTACAGTTACTGCAGTATTCTTGCAAATTTATCATTTCTTCATTTTTATTTTTTTCTTGCTAAATAAAGTTTTCTGACCTTTGGAGGAAATACTTGCTTCTAGCTATGTATAAAAAAATTCCTTTCTCTGCTGCGTGAAGAATCTTTTCTTCTTATAAAGAGAGCACAGTGGTTTATAACTATCATAAAAGACTACACATTCTTTTGAGGTTATGCTAGTCAGCTATTCAACTCTTAACGCAGAAACTTTGAAATTCAAAAAGAAAAAAATAATGTAAGTTTTTGAAGGACATGTGTTGCTGTAGGTGATCCTGTTAATTAAAAGTGATTGCCTGCTAGGAAATGATACTTTAAAAAAAGTTTCATGAATTTATTGGAACCCTGAAGCTAGCTTTGTATGCACAATCATTCTACATGCCACTAATGCAATTTTAGTTTCAGATCTGTTTTAACCTACACTAACACTCCCAGAGCAGCGAACCACACCGATAGCATTTGTTATGGATTAATTGAGATATATGAAAAAAAAACATACTAATGAGTACATCTGAGTTTCGCTTCTTGCACCTATATATATGCATGTATATTTTTTTACATTTTGTATTCAGATGTTCGTGCTTGTCTTTAGACACGAGCATTTGTGAGAAAACATTTAGAAAAAATACCTATAAATATAATTCTGGATATGATTGATAGAAGTGGGTTAATTTTGTATACTTTCTTGCAAATGCAGAAATTGAAACAACAAAACGTTATCATACTGCGGTATTTTTATTATATTGTTTAACTCTCTCACTGCCCGTTTATAAAATATATTGTGTAATACATATGTAAAACCTTTGATGAACAGATTTTACATTAACACCGCACAAAACTGCAGTTTTGTCTAGAGATGACTGTTCGGGGGTACCTAAAATGGACATTTTACTGAATGTTTGACACAGATTTTTTTAATCCGCCTTATACAAAAACAGTGAAGAAATAAAATGTTTTAAAAACTAAATGACTTTTCTAATCTTAAATGGTCACATAAGCTGCATTCAAATTCAGATATTTGTAAAGAAATGCACATGTAGTGGCAATTTTAGGGATGAGATTTCTCAAAATCCTAAAATAAAAGTCAGTATAGGGACATTATGGCAATATATTGAATACACAGACATGTGGATACAATCAATTATTTTCACAATAAATCACTATTGCGGCCTGTCTCCAGGATTGTGTCAATGGCAGAGGTGTACCTTGGTTACCCAGGGCGGAAGCGCATTATGGCCCCTCTCCAACTGTATAAAAAAACACCTCCAACCCCATTTTGTTAGGGATATTACACAGACATTCTGACATTCATATACACATACATATATTTATTCACCTGTATTTACATTTATGTACACACATATTTTATATACACACACGGACACATATACACAGACACACACGTTGATATGAAAAACACACACCTACTCATACACTGTCAGGATTACTAATTGATCCAGCACGTAAGATTGTGTCACACTGAGGACTAATAGGTAACGTATTACCGGGCCTTAGAATGGCCAGACTTAACGCACCAAAGAATAGTCAGGATACTTGCTGAGGTCAGGGGACGCAGAATGAGACACAACGATAAGGGAAAGCCAGAAGTCAGGGATACCAGAATACAGAGAAGTCAAAAAGAAACCAAAGTCAAAAAACAGAGAACCACAAAGGAACACAAGACAGGGCAATGAGGAAAAGTAAAATTGAACTTAAATAAGTGCTTTACAATTGTGATTGGCCAAAAAATGGCCTTTGACCCCAAAACGCGTGCACATCTCCCGCGTGACGTCACGCGCACGTTGACGTCGTTATTAATGTGGGCAGACGTGGGGGTATAATTTGGAGTGGATCCGCAGCGGCCGGCATCCATTAACATGCTGCAAGAGTTAATCATACAGACGCACGGCCGCTGCTCGCAAATATCGCAAGGTGAGGAGGAATATGTTACATACACACACATTCATATACACACACACTCAGACTCATTGAAACACACATTCATATTCACACACACTCAGACTAATATACACACATACACATTTTTTTTGTCCACTGATTGCCCATCTTTAGTACAAGGCGTGCGGGTTAGCCAGGCAATCAGTAGAAACATGCTGGTAGGCCTGTAACCTAGGGTGGGCAACCCCCCCTTTTAGTATGCCTTTGGTCATATAGGCTGCTGTTTACAATCTATAAAAAATTTTTGTAATAATATCTTGTGGTGACCTTGTATCCTTTGTATAAAATATTTGATATGTTTTTCTTTTTCCTTGTTTTTTAGTGTATGTGTTGCCTAATGAATAAAAGAGTAGATTTTACTGCAATATAACAATTTCTTGTGCTCCATATAATGTATATTCGTTGAGGAGTTTGGTACGTGTAGTTTGACTACAGCAGGAGAACAAGAAATATAATACTGTGTTTATATAATACGTAAGATAGTGTCTAAAATTTGTCTCAGAACCGTGTTCTTTTTATTTGAACAGAAACATCAGTCATCATCTATAATGAGTGTGTTTGTCATACTGGACAGTAGTTGGAGCTGTAATAAATGTATGTGTTAACAGGATAAAGTATAGTTCTATCTCTATGATTAACTGACATACTGGTTGTAACTGACAGTTTTGTTTTGGTTTGGCTTTGTTTTGGTGTACTTTTATCCTATCCCAGTTGCCTTTTCAATCCCGGTAAAGTTGAATATCCTGCATTAGTTTGAATTCTGCTAAAGTTTACTCATAAAGCCTACCTGCCAGATTATGGGCCAGGGACACCTGAAAAAAACCTTCAATAAAAAAGGAATCTTGAAATGCATTCAAATTACTCTTAAAAAACAAAAAGTTAAGTATGGACAGATATTGCATTTTCATTTTTAAATTGGGAATAATGGAATGTGGCAATGTAAAGGGTTTCTCCAGCCGTTTTTTCTTTTATTAGAACAATCCCCTTTTGGGTGGGTGAAGGTCCCTGCGCTGTTCAGCATTATGACATCACAGGACCCGCACAGAGGTCCAGTCAAAGGCTTCTCACAGAAAAGTATTTGATTGGATCATTTTAACAGCTCAGAGCACATGCGCGCTCTCACAGCCAGTGAAGGGAGGGGGAGAGGTAGTGAGGAGAGATAAAAGGAGGAGGGAGGAGTAAAAATAGCGGAGGGAATAGGGAGAGTGAGGGCCACGGTAAAGGAGGGAGGGATAGAGGAGAGACACAAGCTTCCCCATGCAGGCTCTGCATCCAAGCATGCCAGAGTGTAAAAACAAGTATAACATTACTAGCAGATAATATGTTAGTTTAACTAAATTGGTATGGGACCTCATTAGAGGAACTATGAGTGTTCAGTTTATACAGTAAACAGTATCTTTTTGTTTAAAAAAAAAACTGTATAAAATTAACCTGGAGAAAAGCCAAGAAATGCACAAACCTTATGATGGAAACTCGGGAAAGTCTATATGCTATTGGCTTCGTAGCATTCCAGAGTCAAGGTGTCTTCATATACTTTCTAGATGTTGGAACTAAATCATAAATACGCTACAATACGTTAAATGTAAATTACTTGATGACTACAGAAAATTAAAGGGAGATGTGGCGAATGTAGCGAATGGGAGAGTGTTGACACCTCTAACGTTTAGGAGGCCACAAAGCAAAAGAACGACATACAAAGAAAGATATTTCTAAAGAAAGACTGCAAAACTGAGCAATGGAGACCTGTGCTTCAATAAACGGAAGAATACATATTAGGCAACTACATAGAAATTGCATAAATTCGGGGAGTGGATGTCCTAACTTTAGCAAAATGAGTTATCCACATGATGTAAATGTATTCAGGGGCAGAAAGCTACATGATAAATGATGAAACTGCACAGAAATCGACTTAAATGTAAAAGATAAAGTATGTCCAGTTGATGGGAAGAGAAATGTAACTTAAGGAACTCGACATTTGCTCCTGAACTGCATAGCACCAATCGGTATACTCCGGTCTAAAAGGAAACTTTCTTTCAGATCCAAAGAAATAAAGAAGAAATCCCAGCAATAGAATCAGTAGATACACACTTTAACACAAGAAGAGGTAACATTGGCATGCCACAAGCTTCTAGAACAGGCATAGGCAACCTTCAGCACTTCAGATGTTTTGGGGGATGTAGTCCATAACATCTGGAGTGCCGAAGGTTGCCTACCCCCGTTCTAGAACGTTCATGTTGCTTAAAAAAAACACACACATACCCCACTTCCAAAGCGTACTCAAAGAAACCCCCCGAAGAAACAAGTCAAAGTAATGACTTAATGATCAACGAGGACACCAACTCCTACAGGGAACCAATAGCTGGTGGCCTTCATCGATTACTACTACCCATATAGTATGGTGTATCTTGTGAAGCACAAAAATATGCTGCCGGAGAAGCATCAATAGATAGTAGCCCTCATGAGCAAAAAATTCCAAAGTAATCTGGGAATAATCCTCACAGACAATAGTTGCAAATAATTGTGTAACAAAGCACAAGTATATTGCAGACAAACATATTCCAGCCATTCCAACCATTTCCTATGTGCATGTCAAACTTAAAAAAAAAAATAAAATCAGTATCTCTTTAATTCTGCAATCGGTTTCTGTTCTGCAGGGCCATTCCCCTACTATAGTTAGATGTTTGGAGAAGCTTTCTAGAGCGTAAGCAGGCATGTTACAAAAAAGGGACAGATTTGAAATCTGTCCTGTTTTAGCAGGTTTTGCACATGCCTAGTCTCCTCTAAGAAGGGATTTCAGGAGCCTTCTGTATTTGCCATTCGAGTAGCAGAGCCAGTGGTCAATGATTGGAACCGTGCTATAGGGCTCCCTACTCAACGGCCATCATTAGCTTGTAGCACAAGGAGTTGGGGTCACAGTGCCAACAGGTGAGAGAAACAAGAAGCTATCTGGAAGTAGCACAGTGAGTGCCCAGCAGCAGCAGTTGCAAATTGCACCTGTCAAATGTAAGCGTATAATATCCTCTTTTACTCTGCCCCAACAGCTTCAGTTTCCACCTGAGGTCTGATAAAGCAAGGGAATGTACTAAAACATGATTGATATACATATATAAAACTAGGGACGCCCACGATGGTGGCTACAGAGTTAAAGGGGGGAATCCAATTCTGGGTGAGGAGTCTGGCATCCCACCATCTTAAAACTTCAGTAAAGAGATTTTGAAAGGAGTTTGCAGTGAATTAAATCAATATTAACACAATAGCAGAACACTGTCAGGATATTAGTTGATCCAGCACGCAGAATTGTATCACACCTAGGACTAAAGGTAACAGCTTACCGGGCCTTAGAATGGCCGGACTTAACCTACCAAAGAATAGTCAGAATACTTGTCGAGGTCAGGGACACAGAAGGAAACACAGAGTTGAGGAAAAGCCAAAAGTCAAGGATACTAGAATACAGAGAAGTCAAAACAAAACCAAAGTCAATAACCAGAAATTAATGCTCAGGAACACACTCTCGGATAACCTACTAAGGGAACCCACGACAGGGAAATGAGGAAAAGTAAAAATGGGTTTATATAAGCCTCCTTCAGATCCGATTGGCCGTAACCGGCCTTTGACCCCAGAACGTGTGTGCGCGTCCTTTGCGTGACGTCACACGCACGTTGATGTCGTCAATATCGTGGGCGGACATGGGGTTATAAAATGGCGTGGATCCACAGCAGCCTGCTGTTTCTTTTTACCAAAAAAGGTTTTATGTTCTATATTCATATGAACACGGATCAGGTTCTTGTAGCACAACTGACATTTTTCACCTTTGAAAATCACAGTTTCAGTCATGGTCCAGAAATAAAACGATAATAATATAAGTAAAATATTCTTTTACGCTAATTTATCTCTTAATAGATAATAATTTTCCATGCTACAAGAGTTATAATTAACCCCAGTGCAGCTAGTTTCTTGTTAATCTTTCACTTCTCCTCTAATGATAGGTATATTATATTTCACCTGGCTGGTAATTAAAGCAAGCAGGGCAATTTGATGTGATGTGTGATCCGAAGCCTTGTTGCTTGGCATTAGCAACTAAAAAGCTGTTCTACTCGGAGATCACTTCAGAATAAAAGAAATATAAATACGAGAAAAGTACTGCTATGCACTTGCAACGAGAGAATAATTAAACTCCACCTACGCATTTAAGTATATTTCAAAAAGCCATGGTAAGGAGTTTTGCACATTGGCTCCCTCTCTACTCAAGCCACAGTCAAAAATGCTTTGGTGACACAGATCGTGAATGCTGGGTCAACGTACTCTGACCACAAATAGCACCTGTTATAATAGGCTCCGGTCAGACACCGGAGTGCTCTAGACAGGATACTTGTTTAAGCTCCCAGGACCCCCTCTTCATACTTCACATAAGGATAGTGAATGTGGCCAAGCAAATTAAGGGTTTTAGGGGCCCTGACTAACCCTCGTGCCCTAGGCAACTGCCTTATGTCTAATCCTGCTCTGGCTTTGGACATAACAAAAATGAGAACTGGAGAATTTTGCCAAAGTTTATTGGAAAAGATGCAAAATGAATTTGTTTAAAACTGAACTTTTATTGGTAAATTAATTTAAAAAATGCTCTGGCTTTAGTGTTGTGGGTGTTAAAACAGATCAACAAAAGATGCATGACACATCTACAGCAAC
Source organism: Pelobates fuscus (assembly GCF_036172605.1). NCBI lineage: Eukaryota > Metazoa > Chordata > Amphibia > Anura > Pelobatidae > Pelobates > Pelobates fuscus. The sequence goes on along the minus strand of NC_086318.1, from coordinate 393,647,460 downwards.
GAGACCCTTTTTCAGGATTGATTTTCTGTAGAATATTAAGTGCTGAAATGTCCACGTACATTATAGCATGCAACATGAGTGGTACATCTGGGAAATATTCCATTGAAGCCAATGGAAACTCTTGCAGACTGCCACATAGCAGAGTTGTTTATTCTAGTACCTTCTGGGTTTTTTTTTGGATACGTAAGTAATATGGATATCAGTCGTAGCTTAGTAACTAATTACAGGTATATCATAGTATATAATAACTCATTCTATACATCGCATAATAATGGAACTGTATTAACATGAGCAATTGCAGTAGACACTGTTTTTTTTTTTACTGATGCAGTAAATGTTACCAAATGGGCAAATTGGAAAAACAGTTGGGCATATTTTCAAGCTCATATATAGTGGACAGAACTATACACCTCAATTTATCATTCATCCCAGCTTATTGGGTGGAAAAAAAAACAGCTTGTTTTTTGTTAAAATACATAGCCTTAATTTATAATCTTTTTCTGTAGACGTAGGGCAGCAAAGAAGGCATGGCATTAAACTATATCAAGATTGTCCCATGTAATGTTCAATTTTAAATTTTTATTATGTGTTTGATTTTGTTATTTTTCTCACTTAGGGTTACTTTCATTTACATTCTGATTTTAAAAAAAAACAGGTCATCCTACCTACCCTTAATATAGTTACATAGTTATATAATTACATTGTAATATAAGTCATCACATTTAATTTCCATAAATATTCCAGGTGCTGCGGTTGTCACAATTTACAACGTGCCCTAAAACAGGAAAAACTATTCTTTAGGAATCCAAAGTTGCAATACAATCTCTCTTTAATTAAATATTAATAATGTGAATATCTACTTGATTAATGTTAATTATGAGCTGAATGAACATTGATTGTGTGATGCTCAAGTAAATTACTAGGAATGTGCATGGGCCTAAAAATTTGGTTCGGTTCGGCACTTCTGAAATTCAGGACTTAGGCAATTCCCTAAACCTACCCCTAACCCTCACCCTACCCCTAACCCTAAACCATAACCACCACAACCACTTACACATCTAGGGTTAGGGGTAAGGTTAGTGGTAGGGTTAGATTCCTGCCATCATTCACATAATTTTCCCTCCCTCTCTTGTTTTGACACTTTTCAGAAATTCGAAGCACTTCAGCACTTCAGAAATTCTGCAATTCGGTTCAGTTCGGCACTTCCAAAATACAGTAATTCTGCAATTCGGTTCGGCACTTTGGAAATTCGGCACTTTGGAAATCCAGAAATTCTGCAATTTGGACATTCGGAAGCATCCGAATTGCCGAAATTCGTCTAAATTTACAATCGGAACGAAACGAATTGCACCTGTATATAAATTACCTTTATCTTGTCCTCTACATCTGGTTTAACTATTGCAGCCAGAATAAACTGCGTCAGGAATATATATTTTTTAGAACAATGTAATTTCATGTATACATTTCGTAAAATAACCTCTCGCAGAGGAGAATTACTTTGATGTCCAAACTACTATTCAGAAAGTCTCGATGGACAATCTGCTATCTTTTATACACGTCTTATCGACATATACATTTAGAACAGGAAGAAAAAAAATAAAAAGCAAACTGAATTGGTACAAATCAGAACAAAAGATGTTACAGGATTATGGACATACATTACCTGCATACATTTTACTCGATCATTTTTTTTATATGCATTAAATAGAAGAATTTAATGTTGCATGTCAAAGTCATATCTAATAAAATACATTTCCTTGAACATATCATACAGATATCATTGTAGATTTAGAAACGCGGCCAAGTGCTTGAATATCAGTCCTTTACAGATGAAAATATTCCCTTGACTTTTTTAAAAAAAAAAATTGAAATACTTTGCGCTTTGACACAAACTTGGCAGCAATTGCAAGTAGCACAGCAGGTGTTGCTAAAAGTGAGAGTGATAAAATAGATTTCAATTTTCTTTTTCCAATACTACCAGTAACAGCACCATTATCTGTGATTAAGTTAATATCATGATTACTTTCCTACTTAAATCAGTTTGTTCTTTTTTTTTTTTTTTTTAACGCATTACAAAATTTCCTTTATCAGGTCAGTAATGCTTTTATACAAATCGTTTTTGTATGAAATAACACATCGAGACAACTTCCATTATATATGCAAGATGACGGAGCTTGCCCGTTACCCATTTTCAATTTGATGTCAACTCTGAGTTTTAGAGAAAATTACATGAGTAATGGGAGTTTAATAACGAGAAAGAAGGTGAAACACGTCAGTGACCACAAAAAAATTAATAAGCTGAGAGTAAATTAGTGCTAATTGTCTTATGCAAAAAAAAGTCAATTAAAGTAAAATTAAGAAAGATCTGTAATTTTCATATGTATATGATTTTATAATCCATCATAAGAAAGGTCCACCTAGATACATAAACTCCATAACCATTGTAGAAGTCATGGGACCATGGTACTCTGGCCCGCACCCGCCAATGTAAGTTCACTAACAGTTTGACTTCTAACCTGGGGTTTAACAGGCGCTGATCCAACAGTAATGAGGGCCCAGAAGTTCTTGCTAGGAGCCTTGGTTAGCTCTCCTGAGCTAAGCACTCCCGTGCAGGGCCATTTCGTTGGCTGGTAGCCTGGTACAGGGTTTTTTTCCATATTTAATGGAATGTCTTTAGACACTAATAGAGACAGTATATACGTATGTATTTTAATCCATATAATATTTCATTACAGGAAAGTGTACAATATTAAGGTTTTTCACCCAGTTGTTATTCTAATAATAATTATAATCCAAATGAATGTGTACTTATTTAATAAATACACTTCATTAGCATTTCAGACTAATGTTACTGGGTTGGGTTTTTTTATGATCAGTTACATCAAACAGATAAATAATGTTTAATTTATTCTAAACAGTGCTGCAAATATTTACCTGTTTTGGGATTTTTTTTTATTGGTTTTTGATGAAAAAAGGAAAACTGCAAAATTAGAAGCAGATACATAAAGTACATAACATAATAAAAAAAAATAAAAAGAAACCCCAAAAAGTGTCAAAAAGGAGGCGATGAGGAAAAGGAAAAAGGTAAAAGGAAAAAGAGGAAAAGTAGAAAACTATGTAAAATTCTGCAGAAGGAAGCAAGAAGCAGTATACCTCTGCATAAAAAAGATCATCAGGGGTCATCTGAAGGTTGGTTTGTGAGTCTATAGGAAGAAGCCAACAGAAGTCTATAAGTAGGAGCCAATATAAGGTAAGAATAGCAAACAATGTTATTCAAATTAAGAAGGGTGTGATTGAGCAATAGGCATTTCACATGCCACGTGCTGTTTAGTCTAGGACCATAGTGCCTTAAAAGTGTGCCATTACTGACTTCGACTGGAGGTCTGATCACCTGACATACCTGGGGATAAAAATCACCAAACACCCTCAAGACCTTCTCAAGTACAATTACACTAAAACAGCAAATGTCATTAAAACGCAAAATGGAAGGGTAAATTCTTGTCCTGGATGGGTCGCATAGCGGCATTTAAAATGATGCTGCTCACAAAACTCTAGTTCCTCTTCGGGTCACTGCCCATAAGTGTCCCCACAACCTTTTTCACCAACTTACAATGCCATGTCGACTGCTTCATTAACGGTCACCGTAAAGCTCGAGCTCCCGAAACCACAACATATAGAAAACTTCTAGATGGGGGAACGGGGAGCCCAGACATTCACACATACTACAGAGCCACTATCCTCACACACGCCATAAGCACGCATGACGGCAACCACAATCCGCCCTGGTGTCAGGATCGGGACAGGGATCCAACACGCAGAGTACAAACAGTAGCCAGATACGTATACCGGACCTTAGAATGGCCGGACTAACGTAAGTAGTACAGTATAGAATGGTCAAAGACAAGCCAAGGTCGAGGGTAACAGAAGACAGGTAAGCGAGAGACAAGCCGAATCAAGGGTAACAGAGATAAGCAGAGTAAGGTAAACAAGCCGGGTCAAAACCAAAAGGGATAATAGAATACACAAGCACTGAGTGACTAGAACAAGCTAGAACCACGACAGGGCAATGAGCTAATGAAAGAAGCTCTGTTAAATACCCTGTTCAGAGCAGTAACCAAGCCTCCAAGGCGTCCTGATTGGTCCTGCAGCCATTGACTGACAGGTTGTTCCGGGGGAGTGTCCTGATGACTACTTCCTGCCTAGATGCTGTAAAAGGCAGTCACTCCCTCGCGGCCGGCCTAGCATGACCGGATAGACTGCGGGGAAGGGAGCCATCAGACCGTCTGGATGGAGGAACAGCTAAGTCTCTACCTCTTTCGGAGGTAGAGACCACAGGTACCCTGACACCTGGGTGGCTATAGAGTCCCATTGGTCCTTACCTGAGGGAATTCACCATCTCCTCTGGTTACCTGAACCCCTCCACCCGAAATTGAGTAATCTACTGCCCATGTCAGTAGTTGTGTTACAAGTGTGGGATACTTAAAAGCAAAAAAAAATTCTCATGGACTGCCCTCTCCCTTGCCACACCAATTAGATGCTTCAGATACCTCGCCCCTTCTTTCGACAGCAGAGGCTGGGAAGGCTGCGGCCTCACTCAACTGCACCATATTTGGTCGGGAAATAAACGGACCCCGTTCTATGTTCTACCCACGACATGCCCATGAAGATGTACATATCATACCTCCAACTAGAGTCAGTGACACGCCAGTCACAACAGAGGGCATCCAGGTATATGTACCCCCAGCATACTATGACATTTATTGAAAAAATGTTATGGGACAAATGCACAAAAATAAATTGATATCGATATGTTACGACACACTAAAAATAGACATGACAGCACTGCTTCCAAACTACACAGCTGCTTGGGAAAAGGAACTTGGTAATAACATACCACAGCCCTTATGGTATCAGCCTTTCGAACACGCAAATCTCTTACCCACTGCGCCTCTCACGTTGAACTGATTAGAAGGATAATGACACGATGGTACCTAGTACCCACAAAGCTGGCCCGGATCTACCCCAACACACCTGACACATATTGGAGGTGCGGTACAAATGGGGTTACTATGTTGCATATCTGGTGGGACTGTTTGGCTCTTCAGCCTTACTGGAATATGATAACTACTCTATTATCAGAGGTGTTGAGCAGGCCAATACAAAAGTCAATTGAATTCTTTGTGTTGTTCATGTTCCCCGGGGGCCTCACATTTCAAATTCCTACGTGGACAAACCCTATCATATTCGCAGCAAACCCTCTGGACATTATTTCTCCTTGATCTGTCTCTCTCAACAATGCTGCTCTTTCCTGATTGGTTGTATACAGCAGCATTCACCAACTCCATCCCATGTACAGTGTATCATAGGGCTTAATTCTATACAGCAATGTGCTCAATGCAGGGGCAGCAATGGGTCGGGTGAATCAAGGTAGCACTTTGTGTCAATCATTGAAATCCTTAATTCTCCCTGATGCTGGATTCAACACATGCAGCTCTCTTTGCAATTAAAAATGAGAAGCAAGCATAAGATACGCTATGTTTTTTGTTTTGTTTTTTGCACAATGCCAATATTTTTCTGTGTAAATACAGTAATAAGAAGTTTACATCATACTCTTACTCACAAAATGTGTGGATACAAAGATCATATTTGGGTAAGTGGTAAACTATTATCCTTACCTCGATGAAAAATTAGCATTTTCCCCCAGTTTAGCTTTGCTCCTCATACTATCCTACCGTTGTTGCTGTAACAAAAATAAGCTTCTCCATATTTGGAACTGTCCATCGTTTGCCAGACTCTGTTAAGCATCTTAACTGTGTACACAGATTTCGTTTTTTTACATGGCATTTGTCACAACATGAATCACATAACCCTCCCTTTCCAATGATCTGCGCTTCTCACTATCTTCATAACAACATTTGCTGTGTAGGACTCTTTAATTCTTTCCATCCTTCTTAAGATCCAAACTGGCAGGAGTTGTTTGGACACAATACTCTTCTCCAGGCAAGTCTTCAAGCCCTTCAGATGAGCACAGCATTACTCAGCGTTGGCAGGGAACAGCATTGCAATTTGAAACTCATGAAGACTAAATTGGTTTTAAAACCTTCCAATAACAATTCTCATAAGAGTATTTATCGAATTAACTTTGCAGAGTTTAAACGCCCTGGTTTCCCCATTATTGAGTTATTAATTAATTGTAGCGAAGGGGCTTCAATGAATCCTTTACTTTGGCTGAATGTATTTTAAGGAGATAACCTCCACACAAAAAAAACCTTTTTATACAGATAACTACTCTTCAACATTTCCAAATTTGTAAGCATGTCTGCTTCCAAGACTCCTATATCATTTATCTTTAGACCATTTTTAAAAAAGAAAGTAAACTTGCCAGTGGTTTGATATGCTAATAAAATTCACATTATTTTATAATATGCAGAAATTGGTTCTCATATTGATATAATTATGTCAAAATTATGTTTTTTTTTTCACTTTGCCAAAATGTAATGGTAATTTCACTATCAGACGCGTACAAGCATAGTAAATAGCTGAATGTAATAATCAGCAAAATAGTAGAATGTTTCAGTAGATTATTGTAACAGTATTATGTTTGTCCAGGTAAAAATTTAATTATTACATTCCTTGTCATAATGTTAACATGGCCAGCCTACAAAGTAAAAAGATTTCGGTTTCCAAAAAAAAAAAAAACATTTAGAGTAAATACGGCTTACATGGCACTAAACACATCCCGATACTTACCGTATTTGTGAACCTTTACAGAGAGGTTTGCTGGAATATCCACATGTGAACCTTTCGTCCAGCCCATTTAGCTGTTAGAATGACCACTACGAAGAAGAATGGATTGAAATTATATATTGTGTGTTCATAGTGCAGTGTGATATAATTCATCACTCCATGTGGTCTGGGCCCTATTAACCTTATACATTCTCTGTTATACCCAGCATTCCAAGCACTTCTATTAATAGGAGCAATACTGAAGAAAGTATGTATCATGGCTAAATAAGGCTGCATGTAAAGTTCATAAAAGGACAGAGACTCATCAATCACTGCATGAATAGGTCCAGTCAAACAGAGATCTGTTAGTTTAATATGCAAAACAATGCCTCGCCTCCTATTTGTACTTGAATGTTGTATCCAATATAAAATCTGAATTAGTCATTTGAGCCCTAAATGGATTCTATAGTGTAAGGAATACAAATCTGTACACTATAGTTCCCTCTTTTCTCCCCCCCCCCCCCCCCCCCACTTCCCACATAGACCCCCGCCGCAACATGCAAAGGGTTAAAAAAAACTTTTTGTACTCACCCAATTCCAGGTCCCGACTCCCTTGGCGCTGGGTCGGCACTCCGCCTTCAATGACATAATTGTGAGCTTAAATGCTTCCCTCTGCCTGGGCCATTTTTAGTAGCCCCAAACTGTTAGATGAACTGCTTGCAACGCTGCAAACAGCTCTTTAAATAGGCAGTTAATTGCCTATTAAAAGATTGCAGTGTGAGCACGGTGAAATCCATGCTCACACCACTAACTCCATGTTTTTTTTCCAATTTATTTTAATTTTTATAATTTTATTCACACATTTGTTAAAGGAAAAACCTTAAATTATGGTAAAAAAAAACCTGTAACTCAAATTCAAGGTTTTGTTTTGGTTCAGAACATGGGCAATTGCCTCCGGCCTTAAGCGGTTAAAGGGCCATACTTGCTTTCTCCAGACAAGACGCCTTGCAGTTCTCTCAAAACTCATCAGAACCCTTCAATACACTTAGGAAATTACCAGAAAATACAAAGATTACATTATATGTTGGGATTGTGTGCCACAGCATACTCCCAAAATCCTAAATCTCAAAATGCCCAGGAGACAAAGTAGACATTATGGGAACGCATATACACCCATTATTATTTTACCTCATATTTCCATAGTATTGGTGTAACCTAAAATATCTCATTCAAAATGTTAGATTTTCTATTAATTTATTAGCAGTTTGGTAAAGACAGTACATATGTAAAATCATATTTTTGCTTTAAAAGCCTTACACTAAGAACACCTGCATGTCAAGTGCTCTTTTACATACACTGCCTGGCCAAAAAAAAAGGTAGCCACCAAAAAAAAAAGTCACACACTCTAATATTTTGTTGGACCGCCTTTAGCTTTCATTACGGCACGCATTTGCTGTGGCATGGTTTCAATAAGCTTCTGCAATGTCACAAGATTTATTACCGTCCAGTATTGCATATATTTATCACCAAGATCTTGTATTAATGATGGGAGAATTGGACCACTGCACAAAGCATTTTCCAGCACATCACAAAGATTCTCAATAAAGTTAAGGTCTGGACTCTGTGGTGGCCAATCCATGTGTGAAAATGATGTTTCATGCTCCCTGAACCACTCTTATTGATGGAATAACCTGGTCATTCAGTTAGGCAGTCAGCTGACCTCTTCGGGCTGATTCTTTGGGCACATAATGTTGCTGAACCTAGACTTGACCACCTGCAGCAACCCCAGATCATATCACTGTCCCCACAGGCTTATACAGTAGGCACTAGGCATGATGGGTGCATCACATCATCTGCCTCTCTTATTACCCTGATGCGCCCATCACTCTGGAACAGGGTAAATCTGGACTCATCAGACCGCATGACCTTCTTCCATTGCTCCAGAGTCCATTCTTTATGCTCCCTAGAAAATTTAAGCCATTTTATTCCGATTAGCCTCACTGATTAGTGGTTTTCTTAAGGCTACACAGCTGTTCAGTCCCAGTCCCTTCAGTTCCCTCCGCATAGTGTGTGTGGAAAGGCTCTTACTTTCACTATTAAACATAGCCCTGAGTTCTACTGTTGTTGTTTTTCTATTTGATTTCACAAAACTTTTAAGTGATCGCCAATCACGATCAATCAGGATTTTTTTCCAGCCACATTTCTTCCTCTAAGACGATGGTTCCCCACTACCCTTCCAGTTTTTAATAATGCGTTGGACCGTTCTTAACCCAATTTCATTAGTTTCTGCAATCTCCTTAGATGTATTCTCTGCTTGACGCATGCCAATGATTGGACCCTTCTCAAACAGACTAACGTCTTTTCCACGACCACGAGATGTGTCTTTCGACGTGGTTGTTTAAGAAATGAGAAGCTACTCATTGCATCAGTTGGGGTTAAATAACTTGTTGCCAGCTGAAAGATAATCGCCCATGCAGTAACTATCCAATAGGAGGCTCTTACCTATTTGCTCAGTTGAATCCAGGTGCCGACTTTTCTTTTGGCCAGGCAGTGTCTATCCATTGTATTTTAACTGCAATAATAAAATAAAACAAGATTGTATGCAGGAAGTTGTATAGAAAAATAATGGTGAGCAGCTTAAGTGTGCATTTCCTTCCTTAAATACTGTTTAACTACTTGTGTCAGGTTGATGAAAGTCATGAAAACACATTGACATCCGCATAGTTAAACAATTTCAATGTATTACTTTAGAACTGCAAATATACTTGATATGATGGCATGAATGTGTTAGGATAATTACCCCATAAATCAGGCTGAACACTACCACTCCGTTTAGTGTTCTTGTTATGTCATTACAGTACATTGTATGAAACATTTATTGACTTCATTCAAAGATTGTCTTTGCCAACTGAATGAACTGGACTCATAGGGTTCTTCGAGGATGAGCACTGATTATTATTGATTATTGAGATGATGCATCCTGAATAAAATTACAGAAAACTTTCTAATTAAAAATGAAACCTACAAGACTTTCATTGTTGTTCTATCACTGCACTTTATTTTTTCAGTTTCAGAATGTTGTTTTAGTACCGTAGTTGAATTTCTCCTTTTATACGCTGTTGACTGTGACAATAATCGTGAAATGGGGTTCACAGCGATAAAGCAGAAAACAAGAGGGTTACACATATGTAGGTATATATATATATATATATATTTTACTATAACTAGAACAAATTAATCATAATAATATTTTACTGAGGAAATACATTTCGGAAAGAAAGAAAGAAAAAGGACAAAAGATTGATCAACTTTATTAACCTTACATTTGAAATTAAAGAGACACTATAGTCACCAGAGCAACTACAGCTTAATGTAGTTGTTCTGGGGTTTATTGCCTGTCCCTGCAGGCATTTTCACGTAAATGCTACCTTTTCATAGAAAAGGCAGTGTTTACATTACAGCCTAGAGACACCCTCAGTGGCAGTCACTGATGTTCATCGTCTCCACGCTGTGTATGGAGGCGCTGAACGTTCCTCATAGAGATGCATTAATTCAATGAATCTCTATGAGGATATGCTGATTGGCGTAGTGCAGGGTTTTGCCACACATGCGCAATACCCTCCCAACGCTTTTTTATGGGAAAGCATTGGATTGGCTGAGATCATTAAATTCTGATGATGTCAGCCAAGGAGGTGGAGCAGGAGCAGAGCCAGCTGCAGCAGATCTGTGTGGCCCTGAATTAAAGGCAAGTTTATTACCTTCTCATAGAGTGCCAACAGGAGGCTGGTGCCTAAACTGTGTTTTTAACACTACAGTGGCAGGAACCGTTTTGTCAAACTATGCTACAGTCAGCTATGCTACAGTTTGGCACATAGTCAGCTAAGCTAAAGTTTGGCTACTGCCCTTCAATTTTAAATTCACTTAAAATTCTCACTTTAGTAAATATCCCCCTGTATATAACATTGCTTTATGTTGAAGAATGACACGGGAACTCCTAGACTGTTGTTTCTTGTTATCGTTATATTTCTGTTCTGTGCTAATAATTACTATATTTTCTGGACACATCTGCTTGGCTGTCTTACCATTTCCTTTCCACAGCAGAGCTGAATACCGGGGTTGAGGGAAATAACCTCCTTTGGATTTTTTTTTTTCGGATGGATACATCCTGTTCTGGAGGCCACTGCCAATCACTATATTTTTAAGTAGTGGCCTGATCTCTGCAATGAGAGATGCTTCCTTTGGAGAGTAAATACCTGGTTATTCACAAGTTTCTTTTGTTCTTTTTTATCTTCAGAGGAGCCATCTCTGTTATCACCTCCGCCTTGGTTTGAATAGGTCATAAATTTCTCCTCTCTCATAAAACACCAGATGCAATTTTCCCTCTTGTGTTTTGTTGTTTTTGCTGTAGCAGTAAGTGTTACGAAATGTGCGTCATCCCCAAAGGTGCTCACTAATCTGTCAGTGCGGATTGTGAAGATCTTCCTAGCTGTCGACCTTTTACAAGTGGAAAGGAGGATTAGCAATGGGTCATCCCGAAAACCAAAAAAAAAAACATTGCAAGAAAAGGTAAAGAACTTTAGGCAAGATAACAGTATTTACAAATGGAATATATCGCAGGATCCTGGTTCATGGCCCTTGAAGTTTTCAATACTTTGCATGGCGCACTGGACTACCTGAAATATGTGGTCTAAAATAATTATTCTAATACCAGAGATCATTTAACAATTATGGAAATAAAATGTATATATTACATCTTCATAAGTTACAATTCAAAAATATATATATAAATAATGCAAAGTATTTTTGGCCAACAATATATTATTTTTGGAGTCGTTGAAGGCCTTGTTATCAAGGTCCAAGTTGGGCTGAATATTTAGGTGAATGGATAGAAATACAAAATATTTTCTGACTTTCTAGTTCCATTACATTCGAGAGGATCCCAAGAGATGAGGTGGGACTTAATGTGGTAGATTTATCTAAGTATTATGAAAGGGTTTTTCTTTTCAGGACTAGGTTCAAAAATCTTTTTTAATTTCTTAAAGTCTGAAAAGTGCCACATTATGCTCTACTAAGAATACTGTGAACATATTTTGCTAGTATCCTGCCTTGCTTTATATGCCAAGATAAAGGTAGTGTAATAGAAAAATAAAATATATTTTTTAAAATAAATAATAAAAAATGTAAAAAAAATAATATATATATCCCTACAAAAAAAAAAAGCAGAAGGATGGAATTTTTGATAAATATTAACTTTTAGCACTATGTGACCAAACGCAGGGCTTTAAACACCTTGTCTGCTTCATCTTACCATTTCCCACCAGCCATCCCTTGAAATAACCGACCTCTTCTTGTGCTTTGTGTAATTGATGACGGTGGCATTTCATAGATCATGAGTGAGACCATTTATGGAGGGTCTGGTGGGACATTGTGTAAAACTACTCTTTTTTAGTCTTGCATATGCACACGAGTACACCAGTAATGTGGCTTTATCTGCCAGGAGCTAAATGTGGACCTAAACCACAAAACAGAGGTGTTGTAGCGGGATCTCCAGATAAGTATACCTGCCCAGCTTCTTCCAGGCATCACCATGCAATCTGACATGGCATCTTGAATAACACCGTACAAGTGACAGTAACTTTTTAAAAGGGACACTGTAGGTACATTAACAACTTCATTGTATTAAAGTTGTTTTATTGTCTGCAGTCCCCCCTCCCCTTTCTACCCCAAAAACCTAATATTAAAATAATTAGAAGGCTTCAAACCACAGTCCAAGCCCTCTGGTATTTTACCTCCCAACTCTCATACTGTAACATAGTAATGTCAAGATCAATATTTCAGTACTCACATTATTGCCTCAGTTTAATTTGCTTGAATCTGAATCAGAAATCATTTAATTCTGTTAGAAAAAGAAAAACCTTTTCAAATGATTTATAATCACAAGTCACCATTAAAGTCTACGGGAAATTTTATAAATAAATTATACAACTTTTTTATTTAACAGAATGGCATAATTTCTGATTCAATGTATTAAATCGAGGCCTATATCGGTTCACTATAACAGATATTAGTAAGTGAATGTGGGTATTCCTTTGGTCCTATTTATTTAGTTATATATTTCTATGAAGGTTTTTGTTCGCTGATGAGATTAGTTGTGATATGTGATTTAGGAAATGATTTCACCCTTAGTAAGCAGGTTTATCTATTTTTGTCCTCTGTGATAATTGAGTTCCTGGTAAAAGTGCAAGCATGTGATTAATTCCAAGAATTATTTTTTTTTCATACATGTATATTCCTGAATATATGAATCACACGGACTGTATGGACCATGCTATGATTTCATGTGGGTAACAGGAAGAATGATGTCTACAAAAGACAATCCACACCTACTGAAAGTGCTGTTTCCCTTAGAACCCCGATGATTTCACCATGTACAATTTGGCAAGTCAGACAGTCACTGGGCATTTAAAGCCTTTTCATGTCCATGTTCGGAAAGAGTTAAAAGGCAGACTCCGTCATTCTTATTTTTTAAAATTATGGATGTGTTAAATATGTTCCATAATCCATTCTTTGCTATGCATTCTGTCATCTTGGTCTCTGGTACTGTTGTATGCAGTTGAGGTTTTCAGCAAATGCAATTTGAAAGCATCTACTGGCAGGGATATGTGGGCTATAGATGGGCAAGTAACACAACTTAGAGGTACTGCCAAGTCATAGCCAAGCCAAGGAGCTTACTTGTCTTTTTGAGCCAAGAAGTAGATGAGCCAGATCAAACATTCAGTGATTACAGATCAGTTCAGCAGAATACTGCATTGCAGCAGGACCCGCTGCAGTTTTCAAAGGGAATGTACTTGATAACTCTTTATGTACCATAGGCGCGTACAAACACAATGCACTGTTTATTCACACCTTTCCAGGGTGGCTAGCCAGTGGGCAACATCAATGGACAGATCAGTATTAATGGATGGTTTTAATCAGGTTAAATGGGAGCATATTAAAACAGGACACTTAGAAATGTATTCACTAAACCACAAAAAGTGGAGGATTGACAGCAGAAAGGCTAAATATTTTTTTAGAATTTCGAATTGCAACGTCAATTCCTGGCAAATCACTGTTTAGTGAATAATCCCAATAAATTACAAAGCATGGGGCTCATTGATATTTATGCTCTGCTGCCAGGACTGAACTGGCCATTGGGCAAACCAGGAAAATTCTAATGGGTTGTAATGGTCATGGGCCGTAATCAAATGACGAGATCAAAGGATTTTCCTGGCCGGCACATGGCAAACCAGGAAAATTCTAAATGGGTTGTAATGGTCATGGGCCGTAATCAAATGACGAGATCAAAGGATTTCCCTGGCCGGCACATGGCAAACCAGGAAAATTCTAAATGGGTTGTAATGGTCATGGGCCGTAATCAAATGACGAGATCAAAGGATTTCCCTGGCCGGCACATGGCAAACCAGGAAAATTCTAAATGGGTTGTAATGGTCATGGGCCATAATCAAATGACGAGATCAAAGGATTTCCCTGGCCGGCACATGGCAAACCAGGAAAATTCTAAATGGGTTGTAATGGTCATGGGCCGTAATCAAATGACGAGATCAAAGGATTTCTCTGGCCGGCACATGGCAAACCAGGAAAATTCTAAATGGGTTGTAATGGTCATGGGCCGTAATCAAATGACGAGATCAAAGGATTTCCCTGGCCGGCACATGGCAAACCAGGAAAATTCTAAATGGGTTGTAATGGTCATGGGCCGTAATCAAATGACGAGATCAAAGGATTTCTCTGGCCGGCACATGGCAAACCAGGAAAATTCTAAATGGGTTGTAATGGTCATGGGCCGTAATCAAATGACGAGATCAAAGGATTTCCCTGGCCGGCACATGGCAAACCAGGAAAATTCTAAATGGGTTGTAATGGTCATGGGCCGTAATCAAATGACGAGATCAAAGGATTTCCCTGGCCGGCACATGGAGGACCAATGCTACCAGTGCACTGGCCCAAAGAGAGCTTTCGAATAATCCACTGACGTATGTAGAGATCAAAGATCTCCCCGAATGATCCTGTCTCTCTATTCCCTGTGTCCCATGGAGCACGTGTTCTGCAGCTGCAATGAGTGCAATCCACTATATTGCCCTTATGAACTGTGGCATCGTGGAGAGTTACCATGGCAACACTCTGAAACATTACTTTACGGAGAAACAAGTGATCGGCACCCACCAGAGATGAAGGAAACAAGTTCTTCTCACCAGAACCCCAGTAATCGAAATACACACTTCACACCACAGACAATCCCTCTACACAAACAAACAACCTCATAAACAGTCCCCTGAAATACAGATATACTGGCACAACTAATGCAATGTATACAATCTCATGTGCAACCTGCACAAACGTAAGCGGCCTCCACATACAAGCACAAAACTATAAGCAGCCTCCAAACACATACAACACCACAGGCAACCTGTCGACACAGGCACAACACCCTCTCTGTCTGACACTAAAAATTATATCAAGCAGTGTTTTGATGTGATTCAGTTTCAGTTGAAAAAGTTAAAAAGCTGATTCCACCAAATTTATCACTTCAATTTCTTTGTGAACAATGGATCAAGTTTATATTCTCTTTGATGATTTAATGCTGTTATATATACATTCGAATCACCATTTCCTTTGGTACCTACTCTCTTCTATTCTTCATTCTAGAGAATGGCAAGTGTGAAGGGCCAACTTTGGATTGAACTTTGCATAGTTGGCCTTTGTCCATTTTTGCTTGTTGAACTGCATTGTGCTTACACAATGTGTTACTTCCCACAATTTATAGTATTATGCTTAGTTATCCCTATTTTTAACAAATATGTTTTTGTGAAGTTTGAAAGATAGAATTCATACCTCAGTCACTGTTATAAGCTGTGTCTTTTTGGACATGGCAATCAGCATAAAGAAAGCATACAGAGAAGAACTGAGACAACGTTTCTCCTAATTTGCCCGTGTTTTGCATTGTCTGAACAGGATTATGTTGTCATTCTCTAAATCCTCTGTATACTGTATATCTGTAATGGTCACTTATTGACAATATGGATCACAACTGTAGATAACTGAAATTGTTTATTAAATTGTTATAATTGAAATAAAGTAAAATTCAAGTTGAGCTGTCTCTTTAATTCCTTGTCAGAAAATTAAGCAGCAGCAGGATTTGCAGAGAAGATTTAGGGTGAGGCAATTATTAGTCTGAACAGAGATGAGATTCCAATGTAGAATTGTTAAATGGCAGCAGAACAATTAGTTAGGGTGAAGCAAAAGAAGGTAAGCAGAGATGCAGGATAACAATACTCCTGTTTAGGCAGATGAGTTCTACTTAGCTTTGTAGGGGTGGTAATCCGGTTTGATGAGAGATGTTTCTCAGAGAGGAGTAAGGTTGCTGCAGACAAAAGAGTATCCAAAGGCAAGTCCGTGGTCGAGGAGAGGAGAAGGCAGGTAAACGATAAACAGTCCGGGTCCGATACACAGTAGAGGTAAACACAGATACACTTAGCTTTGAAGTTTTCGCGGGAGGCTTTCAAATTGATCCAGCACTGAGGTGTTGCCGCGGTCTCCCTTTGTATCCTGGGAGTGACCGCGTCAGAGGAGGGGGAGTGGCCGCGCTCCGTCTACCCGGAAGTCCCCGGAGTACGGATGCCGGAAGGTCTGACAGAACCCCCCCCATAAGAAGCAGCCACCGGATGCTGTCAACGAGGTCTGGAAGGGTAGCGAGCATGGAACGCGTTGATGAGTCGACGAGCATGCACCGCGGAGGACGACACCCAGGAATCCTCGTCAACTCCGTAGCCTTTCCACCGGATAAGATACTGTAAGGAACCACGATGGATTCGCGAATCCAGGATCCTCTGGACCTCGTATTCTTCCTCACCTTGTACCAGAAGGGGATCAGGAGTGGTAAGAGCATCCCTTAGAAAAGGGTCGGAGCGGTGTGGTTTAAGCAGAGACACATGGAAGACAGGATGAAGTTTCATGGTAGGTGGAAGTTTCAATCTGACCACGTTTTCGTTGATAAGAGACAATATACGAAAAGGGCCAAGGAAGAGAGAACTCAGTTTCTTTGAGGGACGGTTTGTGACAATGTTCTTTGAAGAGAGCCATACGAGATCACCAACGTTGTAAGCAGGGGAAGGTCGTCTGCCAGTATCGAAAAACTTTTTCTGAGCAGATGATGCATTTTTGAGGTTATCACGCAACTTGAGGAAGAGGGCAGACATGAAAGCGTTGTGGTTGGAGACGTATGGATTAGAAGAAGGGAGTCCCTGATCAGGAATCGAAGAGGGATGGAATCCGTAATTTGAAAAGAATGGAGTCATTTTACTGCTAGCGTGTACAGAGTTGTTATATGAGAATTCTGCCATTGGTAACCATGTGATCCAATCATCTTGTAAGTGAGAGCAATAACACCTCAAGTATTGTTCAACACACTGGTTAACTCTCTCTGTTTGTCCGTTGGTTTGGGGATGATAGGCTGAAGACAATTTACGTTGAATACTGAGAGAGGAACACATCTCATTCCAGAACTTGGAGGTGAACTGTGTTCCCCTGTCTGAAATGATTTCCTCAGGAAGTCCATGGAGTTTCACTATGTTGTCGATGAATATTTTTGCAAGCTCAGATGAAGAGGGTAATTTCCTTAAAGGAATAAAATGAGACATTTTGGTGAAACGGTCTACCACTACTAGAATGGTGTTATGATGTTGCGAAGGAGGGAGTTCCACCAAGAAATCCATTGAAATGGACTGCCAAGGTCTTTCTGGGATCGGTAGGCTTAATAGTTGACCGAATGGTGGATGATGGTCAGATTTTGATCTCAGACAGGTTGGACAGGTTTTGACATAAGATTCTATGGTTCTGTCCTGGCGAGGCCACCAGTAATATCTTTTAGACAGCTCCAGTGTTTTCCTTGTACCAGGATGACCAGCCAGAGGGGAATCATGTATTAAGGTGAGAATTTTATTCCTAAACAAGGGAGGAATGTATAACCTGTTTTTGAAGTAGTAGAGACCGTCCTTTTTTGATAGTTTCTTTTGTTTGGGAAGCTCAAGATCTTCTTCTTTAAGATGTTTAATATCATCTATTAATGACGAAATGATACCTATGATTTTAGGTGGGGGAGTTCCAGTCACAGGAAGATCTTGTTGAATTCTGGACAGAGCATCTGCTTTTTTGTTTCTGGATCCAGGTCTGTAAATAATTTGAAAATTGAATCGGGCAAAGAAAAGATTCCATCTTACTTGTCTGGCAGAGAGAGTTTTGTTCGAATGAAGATATTCAAGGTTCCTGTGGTCAGTGTAAACAATTACAGGAGTGCGTGAGTCTTCAAGTATGTGTCGCCAGTTTTCGAATGCTGCTTTAATACTTAACAATTCTTTTTCTCCTATAGGATAATTTCGTTCAGCAGGAGACATAGATCGTGAGAAAAAAGCCACTGGATGGAGAGAATCTTGAGGCGATCGTTGCTGAGAAAGGACAGCCCCGATAGCTGCGTCAGAAGCATCTGTTTCCATGACGTAGAGAAAATCAGGATTAGGGAGTTGGAGAATGGGAGCACTTGTAAATCTCCGTTTTAATTCATCAAAGGCTGCTTGAGCCTCTTCGTTCCAAGCAAAGGAACGTTTACTGCTATTGAGCAGGTTAAGCTGATGAGCTACATTGGAGTAATTTTTAATGAACTTCCTGTAGAAGTTGGCAAATCCCAAAAAACGTTGTAAGTCCTTAATATTAGCAGGAGTAGACCAATTGACAATACAATCTATTTTTGAGGTATCCATACTTATGGAATGAGGGGAGATAACGTATCCCAAAAAAGTGATTTCATTGACTTCAAAAATACATTTTTCTGGTTTTGCATATAATTTGTGTGTTCTTAATCTGGATAATACCCATCTAACATGTTTTCTGTGTTCCTCAAGGTTGTTGGAGTAGATGAGAATATCATCTAAGTAGATGATGACACAAACATCTAGGAGATCTCTGAAGATATCGTTTATGAAATGCTGAAAGGTTGCAGGGGCGTTACAGAGCCCGAAGGGCATGACAAGATATTCGTAAAGGCCATATCGGGTCCTGAACGCCGTTTTCCATTCATCATTGGCCTTGATTCTAACAAGGTTATATGCCCCACGAAGGTCAAGTTTAGTGTAGATGGTAGCTGTTCTTAATCTTTCGATCAACTCATTGATCAGGGGAAGAGGGTAACGATTCTTGATAGTTATTTTATTTAATGACCTGTAGTCGATGATTGGGCGTATAGTCTGATCCTTGTTCCTTACGAAAAACATGCTGGAAGCGGCTGGTGAACAGGAAGGTCTAATGAACCCTTTACGGAGGTTCTCATCCAGGTATTCTTTGAGGGTTTTTAACTCTGATTCAGAGAGAGGGTAAATGTGTCCAAAAGGGATAGGAGCACCAGGAACAAGGTCAATCGGACAATCATAAGGTCGATGAGGAGGAAGTGTCTCCGCTTCCTTTTTACTGAATACATCGGCGAACTCAGAATAGATGGGAGGTATGGGGGTTTCTTCAGTAACTTGTAGAATGGGGATGTGTTGTAGACATGTTCCCTTACAATATGCAGAGTTAAAGGTGAGAGAGAAAGGAGCCCATGTAATATATGGGTTGTGAGTCCGCAACCAGTCGATTCCTAATATAATTGGATAAAGAGGAGAATTTATAACATCAAAAACAAGAAATTCAGAATGGATATGATTAGTAGTAGTTCTTAAAGGGATAGTTTCAGAACGAATGGGCCCCGAGGATATTAAGGAGCCATCAATAACTCTGACAGAGACGGAATTACGTTTTTGAACACAAGGAATTTTATTTTTTGTAACAAAGGATGAGTCCAGGAAAACCCCATTAGCACCGGAATCGATAATGGCATCAGTGGTAATCCTTTCTTTGTCCCACTGTAATATGAGAGAAACAGAGGAGAGATGAGAGGTAGTTTTAGGAGGAAGTACACTCATTACATTAGTAGTAGAACCATGCTTACCGCCTCTAGGACGTTTCAATAGAGGACATTCTGGGACCACATGTTCTTGTGAAGCACAGTACATGCAGAGGTTCATTTGTCTTCTTCTGGTTCTCTCTTCTGGAGTAAGAGGACTTCTCAAAACCCCTATTTCCATAGGTTCTGTGGGAGTTACAGGTTTCTCTGGTGCTCGTGAAGAAGTGAAGGGTTTTTTCCATAGGGAGCTAGTGAGTGACTTCTCAGCTTTTCTTTCCCTAAGTCGTCTGTCAATGCTGATTGACAATTGGATAAGAGTATTCAGTGTAGTAGGTAGTTCTGTCCTGGAGAGCTCATCCTTGACAGCTTCAGATAACCCAATACGGAACTGGTTACGTAGTGTTATGTCATTCCACTGAGTTTCTGGTGCCCATCGTTTGAATTCAGCAATATAATCTTCGACAGGCCTGTTTCTTTGCTGCAGTGTTCTAATGGTTAAGTCTGCAGTTGCTTGTTTATTAGGGTCCTCGTAAAGGAGAGACATGGCTTCGAAGAATTCATCCAGGGAATCCAATATGGGGTCATCATTCTCCAGGAAGGAATGAGCCCAGGCCATGGGTTCGCCTCTTAAAAATGAAATAACAGAACAAACCTTAGATCTTTCGGTGGGATATGATCTAGGTTTCAAGGCAATCAACAATTTGCAAGAATTGATAAATTCTCGGTATTGGGACCTGTCTCCAGAAAACTTTTCGGGGTTGGAAACAGCAGGATCACTAGCCGAGTGTGTAACGGTATGAGGAGTGTGTGTTTGTAAGTCCCTTACATAAGTAAGGATTCGTTCATTGGTGACCTGTAGGTCTTGCATGCCTTGAGTAAGCGTATCCACTCTTTGGTTCAATCTTGTGATTTCAGAAGTGAGATCTACTGGATCCATTAAGAGGGCTGGCTCAATCTGTAATGGTCACTTATTGACAATATGGATCACAACTGTAGATAACTGAAATTGTTTATTAAATTGTTATAATTGAAATAAAGTAAAATTCAAGTTGAGCTGTCTCTTTAATTCCTTGTCAGAAAATTAAGCAGCAGCAGGATTTGCAGAGAAGATTTAGGGTGAGGCAATTATTAGTCTGAACAGAGATGAGATTCCAATGTAGAATTGTTAAATGGCAGCAGAACAATTAGTTAGGGTGAAGCAAAAGAAGGTAAGCAGAGATGCAGGATAACAATACTCCTGTTTAGGCAGATGAGTTCTACTTAGCTTTGTAGGGGTGGTAATCCGGTTTGATGAGAGATGTTTCTCAGAGAGGAGTAAGGTTGCTGCAGACAAAAGAGTATCCAAAGGCAAGTCCGTGGTCGAGGAGAGGAGAAGGCAGGTAAACGATAAACAGTCCGGGTCCGATACACAGTAGAGGTAAACACAGATACACTTAGCTTTGAAGTTTTCGCGGGAGGCTTTCAAATTGATCCAGCACTGAGGTGTTGCCGCGGTCTCCCTTTGTATCCTGGGAGTGACCGCGTCAGAGGAGGGGGAGTGGCCGCGCTCCGTCTACCCGGAAGTCCCCGGAGTACGGATGCCGGAAGGTCTGACAATATCTAAAAGAAGACACTGCATCTCATGAAGAAGGTTGACACAAGTTATGGACAAGTTTAAATGTTTTATTCACTGAAAAGTGACAGTTCCCATCTAACTCTCAAAAACTCGAGGCCTGTTACCACAACGCTGAGTTTGGCTTGGTCAAGCTAAATGTTATTAAATTGGTTTAACAGACTACTGTAGTGCATCTATAGATCATAAGAGATTTTGTTTCTTTAATTCTCCCACAATTTATTGGAACCCTAATATGGGGCTTCATCATTTTCTTTTCTCTCTCTCTCTTTAAAACATTTCATAATATCATACAACAACAAATATAAGTGAACCGCTAAAAATAAACAGTGGAGTGCATCAAAGAGGAGATGGCTTACCTCTTGCAATCTGCAAATCTCTTACTATTAGTTTGTATACATATGACTAAATTCCATTGAAAGTGGGTCTGTGAGTTAGATAACCCATTGCAAAATGTATTACAGAGAATAATAATTTGATGTTGCAATATATAGACAAACATAGTTCTTGTGTTCTATGATCAGTATATTGCACTCGGCATGAACACTGTTGTAGGTAAATTACAAAAGAACTAGAACAGTGAATAAAGTATTGCTTTTATAGTTATTTGGCTTTATAATACAAATCAAATTTTAGGGGTTTTCTCTCTTGGTTTTGACATGCTGTATAAGTCCCAAAGTTCAAAAATCCTTGAGGCTTTTCTGGAAAAAAAACATGTGGATCTATTTGTAGTATCACACTGTTATTATTTATGGAAACTGTGCAAAGTCTATTAATTTATGTAGCATATGGATTCATATTGCCACAAAGCAAGTGAGCTTTTAATTTTTTTAGATTTAATCTTACCTTTTTTTTTTTTACTTTGAGTAATGTATTTCTGTCTTTTATTCATATGAATTACTTGCTGTGCACTGCTCAGAAGCTTTAACCATATTACATCTAAAAAACAAAATTATTTATTCGTTTTCTTTTTTATCATTGCTTCCACAAACCAAATAGAATAAAGAGAGGATGGCAAATCCTTTTACATGTAAAATATTAAATTTGAAAGAAAAGTATCTATTATTAAGGAAGTAAATAAAGTAATCTGCCGCTCTGATTGTCTCAACTGGATAGAGAAAAAGAAAAGTATAGGCAACACTCCTGGATCCTGAAGGTGCAAGCGTTCGCAGGATTGTTTGGAGTTGCGGTATTTATTTCGGTATGGAGCACCTCTTGGTTTGATGGCCGGATTGTAGTGTGGAACCTGTGTGCTGGGTTTCTTGTTTCTTGGATGTTCCAACTGGATAGTCTGCTGTCTACAAGGTGCTCTGGTCTGGCATAGTGGATTATAAGGAGGGGCTGGGGATGACTCAGCTGTCGTGGTCAATATTGGTACCAATAACAAAGTCAAAGGAAAATGGAGGATCCTAAAGAATGAGTTAATGGAATTAGGAAGCAAACTGAAGAAAAGGATATTACCTGTGCTGAGCGCTGCAGTAGTAAGGCAGTGGGTGTTTAGGGAGGTTAATGCATGGCTAAAGTCATGTGTGTGGCTTTTAGAGCACTGGGCTGATTTTGCGCTTGGATATAATCTTTACAGCTGTGATGGATTGCATCTAAACGGAAGAGTGTCTGCTGTGCTTGGAGACAAGATGGTAGAAGGTTGGAGGAGGTTTTAAACTAGTGGTGGGGGGAGGGACACAGAAACCTACAAAATGGAGATAAGACCGAAAGGAGATGGGCTTAGCTCAACATAAGGACGGTAGAAATGGGGGAGAGGGCAAGATGAGAACCGAGGAGATTTATAATAGTAATAAACTAATTCATAAAGTACAAGTGATTCATGATAATATTAGATGTATGCTTACTAAGGCAAGGAGCCCAAATAACAAAATGAGTGAACTAGAGGCAATAGCATACACTAAACAATATGACTTAATAGGCATAACGGAAACATGGTGGGGTGAGACACATGACTGGGCAGTTTAATTTAAATGGTTACATATTAGTTAGGAAGGATAGGTGGTGGGGTATGTTTGTTTGACAACCATGAGTTAAAACAAAATATTAAGCAAGTGGAATGTGATGAGGAAAATGTGGAAGCTTTATGAGTAGATATCTGCTTGGGGTAAAAGAAGAGAAATCAGTTATTAGCTGGAATATGTTATAAACCACCAAATGTTGATATTGATGAGGAGGAACAGCTTTTAGTTTAAATTGGGAAAGCTGCACATCTGGGTAACATGTTAATTATTGGAAATGTTGATAACCTGGACATAAATTGGGATAGAGGGACCAGTAGTTTAGCAAGGTCAGCTTTTCGAACCTCTTAAAGAACACCTTCATGTCACAACTGGTACAAGCACCAACCAGAAAGGATGCTTATTTAAATCTGGTTATAACAAGCAGTGCTGATCTTTTGCCAAACATTCAAGTAGGGGAGTACTATTGGACATAGTGAACACAATATGGTGTCTTTTGTAATCAACTCAAAAAAAAGCAGTTGTGCATTAGGTATATTAAACATGTCATTTTAAAAATGCTATTTAAGATTATGGCAGCTTTACAACATATTGACTGGCATAAACTCTTTAGTGAAAAAACCCCACTAAATATACAGTATATAGGATATCTTCAAACAAACATTTGAAAGATACACTTCTCAGTATGTACCATTGGGTAAAAAAAAATTAAAAAATAAAAATAAATAAACAAATTAAAAACCAATGTGGCTCAGTGGGAAGGTAAACCAAGAAATTAAAAATAAGAAAGGGGCATTTAAATCTGACAAATGAATGTACATGAATTCTAAAAACAAAACACAAAAAAAATTCAAGTGTAGGTACACTGACAACAGAGATGGGTGTTTTAGTTAATGAAGACCAGAAAAATGCAGACATTTGAACAAAGTTAAACAAAGTTTGACAAAGTTCCGAGCCCTGACGGTATTCTAAGTGTGGAAAAAAGTGAACCTTTTTTATCATCTCTCAGAATTCTTTTCTTTCAGGGATTGTACCAGAGGATTGGAGGAAGGCAGATGTGGTTCCTATAGGCAAAAAGGGTTCAACATTTTTTGCCTGAAAATTGGAGACCTATGAGCTTAACTCTTGTGGCTGGGAAAGTATTGAAAGGGTTATTAAAGGATAATATTCAGGAATTCATTTTGGAAGAACATTGTCATTAGCAATGTCATTAGTAATAATCAGCATGGCTTTATGAAACATAGGTCATGTCAAACTAACTAAGCATTTCACCTTTAATGAAGACTATCAGATCACTAAATCCCCTCAGGCACCCACATGTCAGGATCAAGCGCCTTACATATTCAAGTCGAATGCTCTTACATTTTACATTTACCTGAGTAGATCTACATCTACCTCTGTGCGATCTCTTGGACCCTCATGGTGACCAAAGATGAAAGCCAATTTAGGAAGCCCGGCTGCAGTGGACACCTTTATTATGGATCTGCATACTCCTTATGTCATAATATGTATCACCTAAAAAAATATAAAACAAACAAAAGTTGCCAAAAAAAAGGCAAAGTTGCCAAAAAAAAGGCAAAGTTGCCTCCAGTCAAGTCTTAAAATTCTGGGTGCTAAGCAAATTCTTCCACAAATTATTTTTACTACGTACCCAGTTTTCTTTCCATTCAGTTTAACTATTTTACTCAGATTTTGCAATGCTTATGTAATTTCTGCTTATACGAAATATCCTTTGTTTAGATAGCATCTCAAGAGTTTGTTGAATGGACCTCTAATAATGTATGTAATAATCAGGCATGGAAAGGCCTTTGGTCAAGCTGGCAATTACCTAGTTGCAGCATTCTTCTGAGGCTGACTGGGGAGATCAGAGGATGTTATCAACCGACCCCCGGGGTCAAAGAAGTATATAGCAATTTGGCCTCTGTTTCCCCTTTTCCCCTACTGCTGTTTGTTGCTAGGACTTAGAGTTGCCTGTTTTGTTTGCACAGACCTCTGTTCATTCTGTTTGCACTATTAGTGAAGTGCAGTTCTAAAACAAATGACAAGCAACAAGGGGCACTGTAGACTCACATACCTACAATTGGCAGCATAGGATAGAGCAATGAGATAGGGCCCATGGGGTTAAGATATCCTCAATAGGCTGGCCAAGAATGGTCAGGGTCAACATCAACTCCATGTCTGTCAGTCTCCATAAGATATAGTATGGAGTCTGACAGATCTATACACGTGTTGCTGAAAAACTGTTGTTTAATTAGGGGGTGGTTGTTTCTGACTTAAATTATCTGTTCTGACAGTTCATTACTTTTGTGCCTTTTGCGTTATTTATTTATTTTTTTCACAATTTCAGAAGGATTATATATATATATATATATATATATATATATATATATATATATATATATATGGGAAAACAAGGGGCTGGCTGCACTCACCTAAACATGCTTAAATGGGGTGCTGCTGGGGGCCAATAAGTACAGTAAAAATAGAAATCCAGCGCACTCACTTATCAACTAAACAGCTACTTTGATGCTGACAGATTTGACTAGTTTTATTAAAAACACCTAAGCTAGGCAAAAAATAATGGGGGTTTAGTTACACTATATGATCATACATTGCATAAGCCTGCCACAAACGTCAATGTACCCCATCTTTGGCAGGTCCTACTCTCACTGACAACTGTCTACTAAATGAGCTACTCACTTGGGGAAATCCTTCCATCTCGAGTTATATAAAAACAAAAATAGTAATGCACTCCACCTTCCTTGATGTACTTGCCCGGTGCTTATCAGCAAACAGATACAGCCAAAAGTACAAGCTAGCACTCCAGGGACTTCCAAGTCGAATGAATAAAACGTAGCTTTTATTAGCTCAAAATAAAAATCAACGTTTCAGTCTGTATCACAGACTTTCATCAGGATCAATCAATCCTGATGAAAGTCTTGATACAGACTGAAACGTTGATTTTTATTTTGAGCCCTCTTTGGACCGGTGGGGGAGATCCCGGTCCCCACTGGGAACACCGACCACGCTACTGCGACCACATCGATTCCTTATGATCCTGAGACCGCATGGCGGGACAAAGATGGCCGACGCGCCCTCTGTCCCAGTGAGCCAAGCAGACACAGAGAGCTCAGACTGAGTGAAAAACTTTACGGAAAGATTCGACAAACTGTGCCAGGAATTCTGGACACGCACAGCAAGCCGCTCAAGCACTCCCACCTCACCCGTCCAAACCCAGCGACAATCACTGAGGACTACTGCCTCGACTCGGCTCAAGCCTACAAAGCCCCCACTTCCCTGCTATACCTCGACGCCAAAATCGGGCAGGCAGAGGAAGAGAAAGCGGAGAGCGCACCGAACACAGAAACGCCACAATGACAGCCGCCTTCACCCACCTGGACCTCAATCCAACTGGGTACAAACCCCAAGGTACAGCCCACATCCTTGGAATACAGGGACTCA
Source organism: Pelobates fuscus (assembly GCF_036172605.1). Classification (NCBI taxonomy): domain Eukaryota; kingdom Metazoa; phylum Chordata; class Amphibia; order Anura; family Pelobatidae; genus Pelobates; species Pelobates fuscus. The sequence continues at coordinate 393,620,705 of NC_086318.1, read as the reverse complement.
GTGTGCAAAGCAGGTCACAGGCAGCAGATCCGGAGACCACATCTGGGTAGAAGGCCACAACTGGAACGGAGGGCAAGGTGTACTGGACTGTGCTAGAAACCCACTGACTAACCACATCATTCTCAATACGTGGAGGGGGCTCCCCACGGATAAGTAATTTTTCGTCATTTGCAAGCTTGCTGTTTTTGTTTATTATATTATCTTATGTTGGGTGATTTTCTTTCTGAGAAAATCTCAGATACTATTACTGTGACTATACGCTTTTTTTCATATTTATACTTTTCACTGCTTAGTGGATCAATCCCCTTTTTCATAAGGGGTTTCCACTTATATTAAGTTTTCTTTTATAGTGTAGAGTTTGTGTCTATGTTTTTATTCCATGGTTTAGATACAATCTCTAACGGTTCTGTTACTTTTACACATTGGATACACTGTGAATATAGTCGTTACCTACGGCATTATAGTCTCACGGCCCTTATGTAGAGCTGGATCGTATTATCACAGTATTAGATTGTTCTTTTAGAGTTTGATTGTATTCAGTCCGTGACTGTGTTTTTATCTATTAAAGCTATATTTGTCTTTTAATTTGTATTCATACCATATTTTTACAACACGAGCGCCCACACCCCATGTTTTTATAATTAATTTATTCTAAGTCGCTCACCTTACGGTGTTGGGCAGCCCACTCTAGTAATGACCTATTATACAGACAGTTGGTCTATTTCTTCATTAAGACCATGTGGAATTAGGGTATTTCATTTATAGATCCACTTTGATTCAGCCAAATCAAAGTGGATTAATTAATTATATATTGGATTTTCTGTTTTACCGATATACTTTTGAAAGTTACCTAAATCCCCCATTTCATGTTTAAAATATGAGGATTTAGCCACATTGTGTGGTCATATCATTTCCTATTTTACTGTATTATCTGTTTACACCAACTCTCACAAATATTAAATACGTTTGAGGATATATTCAGGGCTCCCCCCAATTACACCCAACCCCTAATCACACTTTTCACCCCAATGCAGTGGAGGAACTAAAGTAGAGAGAATCAAAACATACTTAAAAAGCCATATACACAGACAGACATATTGACATATTTGCAGATACATCCGGACACACACAGACATACTGACACACATGCTACATTTAGCCACCCTCCAGGTTCTTACCTTTTTATGGAGGGTGGTTTCCCTGGGGTCCAGTGGCAGGCTGAGGCAGTTGGGAGCTATCTTTGGGAACGCATCTCCTACCTGCCTTCCTCATCCCGCGCGACTCTGATCTCCGGTCTCTGGCAGCAACTTCCTCCCAGCCGGCTGCCAAAAAGGAAGGGGCCTTAGTGCATTGGCCACCTGGAGGGTCTCCTTAGTGTGCGGGCCAATGCGGTGCTGTGCAGCTGCACCGCCTGGTCCATGGAGGCTGTATGTCTATATGTCTGTGTGTGTGTGTGTGTGTGTCAGTATGTCTGTCTGTGTGTCAGTATACGGACATACTGAGACACACACAGACAGACTGTCACGATTCGGGGAACCCAACACGCTAACACACACAGACACACAGCACACAGAGAATAGTCAGGAGACAAGCCGAGTAAGGGGAACCAGAAGACAGAATAACGAGAAACAAGCCGAGGTCAAAGGGTAGGAGAAAGTCACAAAGTCAGATTAACAAGCCAGAGAGTACGTAACCAGAAACACAAGTTTCAGTAGCAATACTAGTAAGCAAAGACAGGGCAGGGAGGAACAGGAAAGGTAAGTATTTAAACCATAAGGTTAATTCTGATTGGATAATTTCCAATCAGAATTAACAATCACACGTGGGAGATATCTAAACCTCCCACTGTGATTGAGGCACTGTGCCTTTAACGCCGGGTCAGGTGACTGACCCCGGCGTGTCATATATTGGGCGGTCTCCCAGCGTGCAGCGTCATGCATGCTGCCGCTGGGGGACATGGAGGAAGACGCGGGCGGCATCCGAGGCTGGAGGGATGCCGCTCGCCGAGCCAACGTGGAGGAGGGGACCGCGGACGGCTGGTGGGTGAGTACTGCGGGCGGGATCCCGACACAGACATACTGACATACACACAGACATGCATACTGACATACACACACAGGCATGCTGAAATACACACACACACAGGCATACTGACACACACACACACACAGGAATGCTGACATACACACACAGACACACACACACACAGACATACTGACACACTTGCTACCTTTAGCCACCCTCCAGGTTCTTACCTCTGGAGGGTGGTTTCCCTGGGGTCCAGTGGCAGGCTGAGGCAGTTAGGAGTTATCTTCTGGAACTCCGCTTTTCCCTGCCTTTCTACTCCCGCGCAACTCTGATCTCCGTTGGGGGGAAGTGACACGCAGCACTCACTTCCTCCCAGCCGTCTGACAAACAGGAAGGGACCTGGTTGCGCTGTTTTAGCACCACTGCGCCCGACCGGGCCCCTGCTGACATATACCCAGCGGGTGGCCTTTAGTTCATGGGCCAACCGGGGGTCCTCCTTAGTGTGCGGGCCGGTGCAGCTCTGTGCAGCCGCACCGCCTGTTCCATGGTGGCTGCGCAAATCGCAGAGCCCACGGGGCAGCTGCTCTGGGGCCCCCCAGGAGCAACTAGGCCCAGGGCAACTGCCCTGTTTGCCCCGCGTTAAAGAAGGCCCTGGATATATACTTACCCATCACTGTTTATATGACCACTGTGATCACCCAGACCAGTTTATCTTAGTGGCCATGGTGCAGTGGCCTTGCTGTTTTTCTCTCACAATGTAAAACATTTTCATTTTGGAGATGCGGAATGTTTTAATCAAGGGTTAAGCACAGCTCACTCCTCTAGTATCTATCTCCCTGCCATCAACTGCTGCTGCAGTGATAACTGAGTCAGACTAATAGAAGCATACATTGGAGCATCACTGCGATTGCACACACATTAAGTCACAGATTTTGCAAAGAATTGATATTAGCCAGCTGGGGAGCTAGGAGATTTATCCCTGTATGTTCAGCATTTCATAGTGAAAAGTGGTCATGGTGCTTCAAGTAACCCTTTAAGTTAGATGTAAAAAAACGTTTAAAGATTAGAATTGAAAATGTAATGATAACTGTCCTTTAACATGCATATTTATGCTTAAAAAAAGTACCCAACTTAGCAGTACATCATCTATTGCTCACATTCCAAGCAGAACAAAGATACTATGATTGGAACATAATCAGATGTCTCTGTGTCTCTCCCCTGTTCTGACATTAAATGGATACTATAGATACAAAAAATACAAAGTTGTATTTCCTAACACTATAGCTCCCTCGCACTCCACCCTTCCTTGGGTCTCTCACCTACCGCCCCAACTCGCAGTGTAATGGTTACCATTGTGGGGTTAAGGGGACAGGGTCACTGCACCGAGACCACTTCAATGAGATGAAGTGGTATAGGTGCCTATAGTATCCCTTTAATAAAACAATCTCTATTTCCTCTTGGACATGCAAACACATTAACGCATTTCATTCAGTTACTACATGGAAGATAGAAGCAGTTTTAAATTGAGTGCGTGTTTTGTAAATGTTAGCTGTTAGAAGCAATGTGGATTTGTAAGTAAACATGGGCGTCATGTTGGTTCTATTGGTGGGATACAGTTTTTTTACAGCTGGATGTCATACAGGTGCTATCATGAAGATGCATGGTGTGTTTTTAATGTGGCAATTGGTGGGCACAGTAAGGGTTAATGAATCGGAGTCTGTCTGTATTATTTATTTTACTCCAACTGGAATCACATTTTATGTCTGTCAGCGCTATTTATGTATATATTATTTTAGATATTTTTTATTAATTGAAGTATTATTGAACTTTGTTCTGCTTTTAAAGTATTTTTATGTCTTGTTCACACTTATTTATATTGTACGTCCAAAAAAACAAAACAAAACAAGACATAACAAAGAAAATGTTCCGACACCCTTTAATTTAACTTCTTTTTACTGGGTGCCCACTGCTAACTGATAACATTTTGTTCAAATAGAGGACATTTATCAAAATAAAGAACCATTGCCTGTTAATTATTGGTACCAAATAAACAAATAAGTGAAACACAAACTGAAGGATTGCCGGAACATTTTATTTAATTTTAGTCACTAAACTACGGTGGGGCCTCAGTTTACAAACGCCTCGGTTAACATAATTTTCAGTTTACAAATGAAAATCCATTGAAAATAATGCCTCGGTTTACAATTTTTTTTCGCAATACAAACAAATTTCCCCAGGATGCACTGCACCTGGGAGGTTTATAGCACCACCCCCTGCATGCTGGAGCCTGTGGGTAGCACGTGGCGTCGAGTGTGGAGGTGTTGGAGCGGCTTTTGCAGCGAGTTTTGGAGCCATTCTGGAAATTGTTTGAAGTTGTTTTGGGACTTTTTCTCAAGCTGTGGAAAGGAGCTGAGCTTTGTCGTTTGCATGCCTTTTATTGTGTGTTCTGCATTGTGGGTTGGCTTCCATGCCAGCTCATTTTGACTTTTTTTCTGACCTCCAATGCATTCCTACGGGACACCGTGTTTCGGTTTACAAATTTTTCACAACAAGAAACGTCCCGGAGAACGCATTAAATTCATAAACCGAGGTTCCACTGTATAACTTTGTGCTGAATTAACAACTGACTTTCAATATTTAGCTGACTAAGAAAAAGTTGTCAATGAGCCACAACTCACTGTAGTGAGTAGATCCCTTTACAGAATAGATTATGCGTTTTAATACACAATCAGAGGGAATTTGGAATAGCGTTTGCTGTTACAGAGTAAGTAGGCCACATGGTAATATTTAGCGTTTACTTTTTCATGGTACTTGATAGAATATCCCAGTTTGTTTTACGGTTGGGAAACCTCCTGTGTTATTGAATTCATATTGCCACCAGTAGATGTCAGTAATTGATAAGAAAATAAACGCAGTTCCTCGTTTCCGAAGCTCTTTTCTATGACAGATGTTCCAAGCTAAATAACTTGATACTAAATATTTTATTGTCGGGGATTTTCTCTGCATTAAGCATTTTACATCTCCTAGGGCGTCCAATTCAGACTTGAACAATGTTGATAAAAAGGATTGTTGGTTTCTAGCACATTCTCTACTACTTGATGCTCAAAACAGATTTTCTAATCATTCTTCAAGAACCCTTTAAAACAAGTCTATCCAATTCCTAAGTAGGTGGGACATTATTTGTTCTATATATATAAAAAAAAATAGACTATTGCATAATTATTTACACACCAACAATGTGAGTCACAAAATGAATAAAAAGTAGAACGTGCTGGGATGTTTATATAGATTTAAAATAGTTTAAAATGCAAACAAAATGTTTATGGTGGACCCTGAAAACTCGCCATAAGCATGTAGCAATACAAAAAAAAAGCATATTAGGAAATACTCTTGGCACCACAACAACTTCATTAGGTTAGACTATCCACCAACAGTTTAACTCTAATTCAGGGCTGTCCAACCTGCAGCTCCCCAGATGTTGCTGAACTATAACTCCTATGATTCCCTGGCTATCTGTTTAATTGAAAGATTCATGGGAGTTGTAGTTCAGCAACATCTGGGGGGCCGCAGGTTGGACAGGCCTGCTCTAATTCTTCAGTTCGGAGCAGGTCAGTTCTGCCCGAACATTTTTTGCAGTGCGAGGCTTCCTGTTTGAAGGGGCACTGATGAGAATATCACAAAATAGAGTGAAAAACACATATTTTTCAAACTCTATTATATGAATGGGGAGTTTAAGGATAAACTGACAGCACCAAAGGACAGTCTCAGGCCATCAGTTGTGCCCTTTTGCAAGGCTTCTTGTTTTAAGCCACGGATTGCAATGGAAGTTTGGTGGCAGAGCTGACCGACACCGGACTAAAGACTTTGGTGTTAAATTATTTGTTAACAGTTTATCCCCTAAAGGTAAAAAGGCACAAGATACTTTCTTGCATCATAATAATTGTATTCTTATGAAGTTGTTATGGTGCCTAGAGTGTTTATTTAAGGTCTTAAACCATTTACAAATAGTGTAACCCCAAAGTTGCAATGACGGAGCCGGTTCTCTCTGCCAGTCTCCTTCCAGCCATGGCCTGAGATTTCGAGGAAGCCTTGGACTGGGTGCTGCTGATAAGCTTAGAGTTTCAGGTACAATTTGTTTTATTACATAATTGTTACTTTGTTTTAATGTACATAAATGTAACAAATGACCACCAACAGTTAAGGATTAGGGGGAGGAGAACTAGTGTTTTAATTTGCGTGGTATGAAAGGGAGTGACTGGAACTCTGATGATGCACTCTGAGGAAGCACAATCATTGGGTGAAATGCATAAATATGTTATCACACAGTCATGTCACAGAGGGTGGAGTCTGAATAGTGGCAGCATCTGAGTGGTGCTCCGGAACTTTGGTCAGATCTGGACAATCAATGGTGGCTGCTGGGAGCAGTAATTTTAAATGTAAGCAGATACTCTTTTTGTTAAAATTAAAGACGTACATGTTTTCACCAGCTACTCCTCCTGTAATTTATGCCTTGCTGATTGGAATTCATGATAGGCTAGAGCTCTGATAGACATTCAGACACAATAAGAACATTGTGCGCCAACAGAGAGAGACAATAGGATAGAAAAGAGGGATTTGGGCCCAAAATAGGGACTGTCCCTCCTAAATATGGACACGAGACGTTTGCATTAATGTGTTGGTTCACCCTTTCCCTTTTCAGAATGGACCCATGTTGGAATATCATTGTGTTTATAAGTACTGCTTGACCTAATAAACTGGCCTAATTCTTTAATAGCCAAGTTGCAATGTCAAGCTCAAATGGTTTTTCTATATCCGTTACCTGATCTCTGGGGAATGTGAATGATGAATTGCTGCAGGTTTTCTGGATGAGATGCATCAAAGTTGACCCATTCAGTACTGTAGAATTGATAGGGGCAGGGGGTAAGGTTGTTAAATCGCTTTAGAAAGTGGTGCACAGTTTACAAAAACAAAATAAAGTGGAGTGATCATCATTGGAATTGTAGAACTTTGCAACACTTTTCAGAATGCAATGCTGTGCTAAATCTCCCCCATCAGTTCTGATTACAGCATAGCAAAACCCAGATAGAATACATTCATAGTCTCCTTCTACCATAACTACTGATATGAGCTGTAGTGGGTATGATGCTAAGAGTACTTTTAATCCTAAATCTCGTAACTAGTAGTGCTGTAGCGCAGTCCCAGGCCAACTTTCAGTGTAAGCATAACTTGACTTTACTTGCAGGATCAGATAACTGATCTCTGTAGGGAACTAGCTTTCAAGGAATCTTGAGGCAAAACCCAGTAATCAAATAACAGTAACTTGGATGACTTGTGTTGCTGCCAGCATTAAAACAAGAACTGCTCTAATGTTCCAGAATAGATTACTGGGGCATTTGGCTTTTAAAGGCTGGTTAGACGATCATCACAGAAACAGGTGCAAAAAACAGGTGTTAGTTATAGCTACAGGGTGAGACGAGAGAAGAACAGGAAAAAGTATGGATCACCGTACAAACTGCCCTACATGAACAACATGCCTCCCATAGAAAAATTTGGTCATTTCACTCCTGCAGCATATGAATGCAATATACTATATACTATTTTTTTTAAAGAATTTATGTGAGTCGTGTAACACGCTCAACCAATAAATGCCATCCAAACTGGACAAAACTGACATTGCTTATTTGTAAGTGTAATGGGTCAGACCCCCATACCAACTTTCCATTACTTAAATGGACACAATAGTCACCCAGACCACTTCAGCTCAATGGAGTGGTCTGGGTGCCAGGTCCCCCAGGTATGGCAGAGAAACTGCTATGTTTACATTGCAGGGTTAATCCAGCCTCTAGTGCTTTGAGAAATGTTTTCCTATGGACTGTTTGAATGCTCATTCCGCTCCACTCGGGAGCTGACATCGGTGGGGGAGGAGAGGTCACCAGCGCCGAGGGAGCCCGGCGCTGGATTAAAGTAAGTAACTGAAAGGGTTTTAACCCCTACAGCACCAAGGGAGCGGGGCCCTGAGTTATATAGTGTCAGGAAAACGAGTATGTTTTTCTGACAATATAGTGATCCTTTAAAAATGTATAATGAAAGAATTGTTGCTGCTAAAACAATTCCCCTTGTACCAAATACATCAAAATGAGGGAGTTTTACTTTCTTCTTTTGTAATATCAGAACTGCCCACCTTTACATGAGGTGTGTACTCTCTATATAATATAGGCTAAAAATTGTATAAGTTTAAAATTTTGGATAACCCTTTAAAATGATTTCATATAGAATTTTTTTTTCAATACACATTTTAAGATTTAGCAAAAAAATGTTTTAAAGCTTATCCAAAAAAAATAAATCAAGGCCATAATGTCTGTCATTGTATGGCAGCTGAACCAGCAGCAGTGCCCATTCAAATATTTCAGAAACAATGTTTTTGATTAATGGTGATTTTTTTTTTCCTCGCGGAAATTCTATAATTGAACAAAACAATAAAAATCACATATGGCTTTTTAATTTAGTTAAAGATTTCACAAATTGCATCACATTCCAGTTCACTGCAGGTACAGCCAGGGCACAGCCTGCAAATGTGGATGAAAAACAGAAACATCGTGGGGTTATGTATATTAAAAAAAAAAAAAAATGTGTTCTAAAAAGTGATGCTAAGATGTAAATGGGGTAGTAAATAAAGGGGACAAGTAGGCATTCTGGGAGGTAACGGTTCTCCTTTAGGGGGCTATATTTGTAGAAATAAGCAGAACCTTTCTGAAACCCACTCTATCTAATTCTTGATCAGCTGATGTCATGAGCTTGCAGTGAGATGTAAGCTAACACCTCTTGTAATAAGTATTTACTACACAAGTGAGATTCTCTGAATATCTTGCAAGATTATCTAGTGACTAAGACAGAACTGCAAACTATTCGCATACCAATACATGGCTTGCTGAGTAACAAACTGCCCTTCGAAAACATGGTCATCAATTAGATTTTTATTAATTATTGCAGATTTGCTTGGTAAATTTTCCCGCATTTATTACCTAAAATTCACTATCGGCAAACTGTGTTGGAAGAAATTAAAGGGGCAGTAAAGCCTAATAAGTGGAGTCAATACAACCTAATCTTAAGCAGCAAAAAAAAAAAATGGAAAGAATTTGATTTTCACACTGCGGTCCTGGGAGGGGAAAAATTTAAGTTTGAATTGCAGTCTCTGCACTTTCTATTGGAGCATGCCTGCTCTAATTGTGCATCGTCCAGCTTTTGCTTTTTGCAAAAAATGTTTCTTATGTCCGCCATATCCAGTCTATGGATCGAATATTATTTTTTGTCTACATTTAGAAAGCTGAATAAAAGCTGAACATTAAAAGGTATGTTTTAAATAAACAGGGTGATATTCTGCTGACACCAAATACATATGACAGCAACATGATTAAAACAGATGGAGAAACGACCCCAGATTAAAGAATAATAGTAAATTAAGGTATGGATTGTGCTAGCCTCTGAAGGTTTGTGTGGTTAAGAGTAGAGATAGATTTAGGGTTGGGGATCAGACATGTGTTTTCAACATTAGAGTTTCTTCTATCAGATTTAGATGTAGGTTTCCCCCTTTAAAAGTGAAAGTAAAACAGTTTTCCTTTCATCCTTTGCCCAGCTGGTCTAGACAAGTTTTGCTGACAGAGCCGGACTGGGATAAAAGTTTGGCCTGGGCATTTAAAGGCAGAGCAGCCCAGTAGGAGGGGCGAGTTATATCATCACCAATCACAAGCATGATCCCACAAAATGTAAGTTAGTTTGATGTCTCGTATGTCTCGATGTCACTCAGTGTGCACTTCCTGTCAGTCCGGGCGGGTCGCGGACCGGAGAGGAGCTCGGCCACGCTACAGGGAAGGAGAGGTGAGGCAGTGCGGCAGCCGTCTGAGCGCTCAGGCGGCTGAGGCATTTAAAGGGCCGGCGGGCGCCGGCCCTGCCTAGGTCTTATTTTCGGGGTAGGGCTTATATTGCAGCCCACCCCGAAAATTCAGCTAGGGCTTATTTTCGGGGTAGGGCGTATTTTCGGGGAAACACGGTAGGCATTCAAAGCAATTACAGCTTCAAATTAACATGTTTTGGTAGGCTTTGAAAATTATTTAATATTCCCAAAAATAATTTAAAAGTGCGATTTTTTTAAATTATTTTTTTTAAATTCTTTATTTGTAAGATTTTTCATTCTTTCACTTTGGGGTTAAGGTACAGAATGTGACAAGGGGATAAGCTGATTGTCACAGATTTCGTATAACTTATACATGCATTTTAAGACAGTCTTGCACTTGGCTCCAGTTTATAACAAGGTTACTTTGTTTACAGTGTCTGTCGATTGCTTGTATGGTAGAGCTCTGTACATAACGTTTATTGCTACTCTAGGTCTAAGGGTTGGGGCGATTTTTTTTTTATGATATATTTTTGATATTTTAATATTTAGAAAAATTTATTTTTAAACTTTTTTCCAAAAATATTAATATGAGGCCTATGTTCTCAAAATACATGTTCCCATATGCATGCACATATTTTTTTGCATCCACACACAGATTCACATTACATTCACACTCTATATACAATCATATTATATTAAATTGCATCGCATAGATTACAGTAAGTAATATTTCCTTAAATATCAAAGAGTTGGGGAGCGTGGCCGGCAGAGCACTGAACCAGACGTCTATCTGTGGAGCTCCGACAGGAATCCACAGGAAAAGAGGAAAAAGCCGTAAAAAAAACAAATTTAACTTACAGCACGAGACCCACAAACCCCCAGAGAACGAAATGGGGTGCAAGAATAGACAAAGAACACGCCCCGAGCCCCCTCGTATGCCTGATATCAGGCTCTCCTTCAGCAGGCCTGAACCGCGGCTGCAGCCCAAGATGGCGCCCGAGGCCCACACAGACCCAGAAGCCTCGGAAGACTCTCAGGAGGGAGAGGAATCGATTCCCTCATCCGCACAAGGGGAGACCCCCCACACCTCGGAGTCGGAAGAAGACTCATCCCCATCCACTAAAGGGGACATTAAGAAACTGCTAACAGACCTAAGAAAGGTCTGGAAGGCAGATCTGGCAGAGGCACAAAATGAAATGGGGATTATACACCAAAAAGTGAAAGAGGTGGCGGAGAGAGAAACCGCCAGAGACAGCCACATACAAGGCAACAGCAGCCAAATAGCGGATCTCACCGCTCAGGTACGCCAGATGCAACGGGCAATGACTCTGCTCGACACAGACAAAGGAACATCCGTATCAGGGGTATCCCAGAGTCTGTAGAGGGGGAGCAATTATTGGAGTTCGCCAGGAACACGATCGCAGCTTTGGGAATCAACAGCGAAGCAACCTCTCCTGCCATAAAAGCAGCATTCAGGGTGAAAAAGTCCGCTGCAGCACCCAGCGACGCCCCGAGAGACACAATAGTTCTCACAAGAGACATAGCAGTACGGGACGCGATCATGGCCAGATCCAGGGAACTACAAACCATACACTACGAAAACACTGCACTGGCGATATACAGTGATCTCCCTTTCGCAGTATTGGCAGAGAAGAGGAAACTGGCACCCATAGCAAAGAGACTGAGAGACAATTCCGTGAAATACAGATGGGGAGCAGACGGGTCACTCTTGGCAATGTCAGGAACAGGACAAGTCACCCTCACTTCCTCCGAGGAACCAGAACCTTTCCTCCGCAGCCTTAACGCACAAGCAGACAGACGACAGCAAACGCCACCGGAGCCTACACCAAAGAAGCGAGCTGACCCCAAGGGGCACGACAAACCGACCCCAATGGCTCAGGGCTATACTGCACCACGGTGGAGACTGGAATCTGCGGTAGGGAAGACCCTTCCGCTGCAAAAACCACGGGGCTCGAGAAACACCACCTGAAGAGATCCAGCGAGGATTTATACCGTGAGGGCGGCAAATCAAGCCTACTATCAAAGCTAAGAGACCGAAGACGCAACTAAAATCTAGAGACACTTTACTCTAACCCTAGACATTACAAGTTAAACTAGCATAATTTAATCTAGTATCATATATCCTTAATGTATAATTGTTGTTTGACTATTTGTGATAAGGACCCATACCCAGCATTACAAAATGTTTATATTTTTATATTTATATGTTTATATTTTACTATACTTTACTTTACTCTACCCATATATTGGTCACGTTGTAAGATTTATGTGCAAAAGCAAATAAAATGCAAATCACAAAAAAAAATATCAAAGAGTTACAGCTAAGAATAGAGATTTGTTTTGGTTTAGGACATATTAATTAACAGATGCAATGGGTTTTAGTGACATTAAAATATTAGGATTAATATATTTCATACATTTAACTCAAGAACCTTAAAACATTAAGACTAATAAAAATATCATTAAAGGAACTTAAAAATAACCCAATTAAAAATAAACTGCTGTTTATTAAAGATTGATAAGTTTTTTCCCTTGCCAGCGCTGCAGGAATCCTGGACTCCGTCTCGGAGTTGTGTGTATCTCTGTTGAGACGTAACAGTTGTTCTAGTGGAAGTCATGGACAATTAAATCTTAATTTCTTGTGGAAATAATTCTCAGCAGCTGAAGACAACAGTCACAATCTGTTGTGGTGCTGTCACTATTAGAACCCCACACATGGTATTTAACTCGTTGTCAGTTTGAACAGTTCAAAGTGATAAGAGGGACATTAAATTATGACAGTCAAAAATCTGAAAAAAGTCTGTCTAATATAGATGACTAGAATGATACTAACGTGCAAAGCACAGACCAGACCTTAGGTACAGGTAGATCAGAAAAAGAATGACAGAAAAGCATATTGTGGACTTGAAAGTATCCAGACTTAACTTAAAAGGAACACTATAGTGTCAGGAATACAAACATGTATTCCTGACACTATCATGATTAACTACCTAAGTGAACGCCCCCTCTCTCTACGGAGATTAAAGGTGTTCTTTTTTGAATTCTTTATTTTTGTTGTGCGTCAGCTTATAACATTCGCATGGGAGGTACCCCAAAGGCAATCCTCCAGCGTATTTAAACAGTTATACACAGAGGTACATGTTAGATCAAGCACATTTTTTGGTTAGGTTATTAACAGTATGGATTCACGTTTCTAAGGTATTGTCATAATAAAACATAAACTTGTTAACGAGAGAACGTTGACTTTAAGGTAAGTTGCTTTGTACGCAGAGTTGGTTAGTGCGTGTGGTAGTCAGGTATCGATTTATGTAATGCATGTATTCAATGCTATGTAAGAAAGCAGGCTAGTGTGGTTACGCTGTGCATTAGTCATATTTAGTGGAGGCACATAGGCGTCTCTCCTAGGTTTGTCAGGTGTTTGTACCCTAGTATTGTTAAGTGGGACTATACTTAGGTATCTGCGCGTTATATACATGCTAAACCATTGCGTTTGTGTGTAAGACACTAGTAACTACACAGGCTTGATAGGGTAGAATAGTCTCCAGCATATGTTAAACCTTCCGCTAGTAATCGCCTATTATCTATCGGTTGGGCCAGAAGCTATGTACAGTTAGTCATGTATGCAGTCTACGTTGCTGGCTAATCACAGATAAGTTGCTGTTATACGGTTATTCCTTACGAGCAAATAGCTGTATACGTAAGTGGAACGTTATAGGTTTAACAGTAAGGTGTGTGATTAGCATTACATTAAACGCTGTAAAAACTAAATCAAAATTTCTAACATTCGCTTGTCACAAGAAGGTCAAGGCATGGAAAAAATAAAAAATAAAAATAAAGAGTTCGAGGGACATAGTCCGCAAGGGCTGCGTATATGTGGTAGCATGTCGGCAGGCCAGGCCGCCGTGCGGCAGCGAGAGTCAGTGGGTGTCAACCTACACCTGTGGTCGGCTCTGGCAGATCACATACCGATAAGTCCCATGAGGCCTTGGCGTCGTCGATCATGGTTGTTGCTCTCTTGTGTGCATCTGTGCCGTGGAAGGGAAGCTGGAAGCCTGGTTGGACGCCGGTTTTTAGAGCTTGTGAGTAGCTTGTGTGGGGTGTCGGCTCAGTCGTCTTGTTCTCTCGGGTGCAGAGATCTGGGAGTTCGGCCATGTGGTATGGCGCCGCTTTGCAGGTTGCCGATGTCCCTGGGTGAGAGGTGGTTCTGGCATGAAGGGTGGTCTCCCCCTGGTGATGCATTGCATGTCCCTGCCGTTTGGGTGCCTGGCGTAGCCACCGTCGGGTAGCCTTCCTGGGAGCCGCTGGCGGGTGTCTGTTTAAGCGGTGGCGGGTTGTGGGGCGTATCCACGCCGCTGCGTGTTGCAATATCATTTTGTAGGCCTGGCCTTTAATGTGGAGTTCAGACCAGAGGCTCGCACCAAGCCGGTCAAAGAACTCCAGAGTATGTACAGGCGGTTTGATACGGGTTCTCCCTTTCGCGGGCCGTGTCTGAGCCGCCATCTTGGGTGGGCCCATGCGGTGTTGCCTGTCTGCTGAGTTTGTCGCTTGGTTGGGGGTGACCGTCCCCAGCGGGGACCGGGATAACCCCCGCCGGTCCATGGGGGGGGATAGCAGGGCTGCGTGTGTATCTCGAGTGGGAGCGGGTCCCTTGCCGGGTGATCGGCCGCCTCTCCCATGCTGCAGGCACCGCTCCATTTTAGGCCGCGTGGCCGGTTCAGGCTTTCCCAGGTCGGATCGGAGCCAAACTGGTATCGCTGTAATCCCTGTAAGGTGCTGCGTCTTGCCCCAGACACCTGAAGTTGCCAGCCCCTGTGCTTTGGGCAGGATTGGCGGATTCGTGTCTGCCGGTGCAGGAGGATTCAGAATGCGCGTCCGGCCATCTTGGCTGTCAGGCCCCGCCCCCCGATTAAAGGTGTTCTTAATCCCACGTCGAGCCTGTCTTACTGTGGCTGACTCCCGCTCCATGGCTGAGATCATCAATCTTGATGATCTCAGCCAATAAAATGCTTTCCCATAGGAAAGCAAGCATTGGGAGGCTATTATGCATGTGCGGCAAAACACTGTGCTGCGCCAATCAGCAATTAATCAATATAACTCTATGAGGAACGTTCAGCACCTCCATGCACAGTGTGGAGACGCTGAATGCCAGTGCTGTACACTGTACAGCACTGGACTAGGAAGCACCTGTAGTGGCAGTCTGAGTGATTGTCACTAGAGGGGTTACTAGGCAGCAATGTAAACACTGCATTTCCATTATAATGCTACACTTCCTTTATTGCAGATTCTGTTTAATTTAGATTTCTTATATCCTGCACTGTTAATATTGTTAATAGCTTGCTAGAGACAGGAGCCTCCTGTGTGTAATTAAAGTTACATTTACAGAGCAGGAAATAAAAACTCCTAAAGTAAGTTAACATGCAATTGAAAATGAAATCTTTTTTTTTCATGTGTTTTATTTCCTCCACACAACGTGTCTCATTCCCCCAGTCCCCCTACATGTCTAATCCCCATAGCCCCTTATGTGTCTCATTCCCCCAACCCCCATGCCACATTCCTTCAGTCCACCATGTGTCTCATTCCCCCAGTTCCCCATGTGTCTCATGACCCCATTCCCATGTGTCTCATTCCCCAGTCCCCCATGTGTCTCATTCCCCAGTCCCCCATGTGTCTCATTCCCCAGTTCTCTCCATGTGTCTCATTCCCCCAGTCCACGTACGTGTCTAATCCCCACAGCCCCCTTATGTGTCTCATTCCCCCAACCCCCATGCCTCATTCCTCCAGTACACCGTGTGTCTCATTCCCCTAGCCCCCCATGTGTCTCATTTCCGTAGCCCCCATGTGTCTCATGACTCCATTCCCCCATGTATCTCATTCCCCAGTCCCCCCATGTGTCTCATTCCCCAGTCCCCCATGTGTCTCATTCCCCAGTCCCCCATATGTCTCATTCCCCAGTCCCCCATATGTCTCATTCCCCAGACCCCTACGTGTCTCATTCCCCCATTGCCCCTACGTGTCTAATCCCCACAGCCCCCTTATGTGTCTCATTCCCCCAACCCCCATGCCTCATTCCTCCAGTCCATGTGTCTCATTCCCCTAGCCCCCATGTGTCTCATTCCCCTAGCACCCCATGTGTCTCATTCCCCTAGCCCCCCATGTGTCTCATGACCCCATTCCCCCATGTGTCTCATTTGCTCCCCCCCCCCCCAAGTGTTTTACCCCCTCTCTTCTCCTGTGCAAACTTACCTCCTCCTTGTAGCGTGGCCGAGCCATGGACCGGTGTAGAGAAGCATGTTTCCCTCCACCTGGTCTGAAAGGAAGTAGTTCGGCGCTCTCAGTGCGTGCACTTCATGCCAGGTAGAGGGAAACAAGCTCCTCTATAGCGGTCCGGAGCTCGGCCACGCTACAATGAATGACTGGCAGGATTGTGCTGTGCGCTCCTCTTCTGCTGATAAGACGGACCCTGCTCCCCCTGAGCCAGTGGCTACCTGTGCCTTATTGTAGCTCCAGCCCTTAAAAGGTTTGTGAACACATTGGACACTCTAAAGGGCCGCATGTGGCTCACGAGCTGCAGTTTGGCCATGTCTGATCTATACACTAAAACTGCTTCATTAAGCTAAAATTGTTTTGGTGACTATAGTGTCCATTTAAGCTGAAGTGGCTCAGGTGACT
This sequence comes from Pelobates fuscus, assembly GCF_036172605.1. Classification (NCBI taxonomy): domain Eukaryota; kingdom Metazoa; phylum Chordata; class Amphibia; order Anura; family Pelobatidae; genus Pelobates; species Pelobates fuscus. The sequence continues at coordinate 393,604,096 of NC_086318.1, read as the reverse complement.
ATATTGTCCCTTTAAATGTCACTTCTGTAGTATTTACACTGGGAGCAGAAGGACACATTACAAGGGTACCAAAATTGGTCCTATGTCTAAGTCACCCTGTGCCCATTATAGTTGCAGGGTATTTATAATGTGTTTGGTTATTGTTATATGTTTTGTGTGCTCTCCTTTCCTGCTGATGCTTGCTACCAACTAGGGGGATTTGGCTGTGGAGCCTGTACAGCGTCACCTGTTGGTAGCAACAGCTATATGCACTACCTGCATAGCAAGGCTTGGTTAATTTGCATATTCAGGAAGATTTGCATTTTATGGTTTCAGCAGGCAAGAGAGATATTTCATGTTAGTTATTGTCTCCTCCGCCCCTTTATAAATATTTTTATGTGTCATTATGAGTGCCTGTATGTTTCTCCACATGATTTGGTTTTATGTATTTATTGAGTGTGTCACAGTAAGTTTTATGTAATGATCACATGCGCTAGTCCCAAGTAAAATTAAAGCGTTGTATGTTGGTTCCTTTTGGAACTGTGTGTTCCGTGTTGATTTTTAGGAATCCCAGCCACAGAGTTGTCGTACCTGTTGGCCGGCAGCAGGATCCCTCTAGCCCTGTGACAAATCAAAGAGAGCCTGAGGCTTGAAAGCTGCAAGAGCAATCACATTGCAGGCAGAGGTTCATACCTACCTGGAAGGAAAGCTGCATAGGAATAAGCAGAGGGGACTATACCTGCCTGGAAGAAGAGCTGCAGAGGAATAGGAAGAGGGGACGATACTTGCCTGGAAAAAGGGCTGCAGAGGAATAGGCAGAGGAGACGATACCTGCCTGGAAGAAAGGCTGCAGTGGAATAGGTAGAGGGGACGATACCTGCATGGAAGAAAGGCTGCAGCAAAATAGGCAGAGGGGACGATACCTGCATGGAAGAAAGGCTGCAGCAGAATAGGCAGAGGGGTCGATACCTGCCTGGAAGGAAGAGATGCAGCGGAATAGGCACCTGCCTGGAAGAAGGGCTGCAGAGGAATCGACAGAGGGGACGATATTTGCCTGGAAGAAGGGCTGCAGAAGAATAGGCAGAGGGGACGATACTTGCCTAGAAGAAGGGCTGCAGAGGAATAGGCAGAGGGGACGATACTTGCCTAGAAGAAGGGCTGCAGAGGAATAGGCAGAGGAGACGATACTTGCCTGAAAGAAAGGCTGCAGAGGTACAGGCAGAGGCAATGATACCTGCCTGGAACGAAAGCTGCAGACTGGTCAGATGGAAAAGCTCCAGAGAGACCCCAGTCAAGCCTCAGCGACTGGGGTTGAAGTGCTCCAGGGTCCCAGCAAGCGAACTGGATGGAGGTACTCGGTCGGAGTACAGGAGCTCCGTCACAACACCATTGAAGAAAACATTGATAATCACTTATATGTTATGTTAAACTTTTTCATGAGAACATAATTATCCAATTATCGAAGGCAAAGTTTGCAAATGAAAGGATCGAAACAGTGTTTTTCTCCGCTATTCAGTATGCAGTCTCTATGCTGACTGCTAGGTGCAAGGGGCAGACCTGATACACACACATATTGCTACTTTTGTGCTTCTCTTGAATTGACCATAGTATGTTTGCCCCAAACCTACCATGTGACTAGATAACTGGACACCTATGGTGAATCTTTCCTTTCACAATATCTTCCTGTTTATCTCTTTAAGTTAAAAAATAACGGAACATTACCAGGTCACTCAACAAGACTGCCAAATAGCTCTCCTGTGGCTGTCAAAACATTCGTCCAACGTCTTTTATAGGTTACCGAGAACAATATCTCCCCCTCCTTTCCTCCCATGCTTCAGTCATCTTGCTAGACCAGATAATTTCACCTTTTGTCTCAGCTTTCAGCTGCTTCCAGATTTTCGCATTACAAAAAAATCAGGTTTTTTTTTCTTCTTCATCCGTTTCAACGTCTCCTTTTCCTAAAATACCTGGCTCCTAGCTTCCCATAACATTATTTCTTTTGTTTCAGGAAAACATCCTTTCAGAAGGCAGCAAAAATTTATTTCCACAGGCCACAAGGTGATTTCCTTTCTCACCTGATCTTTTGTTAATTAATTTTTTCCCTTTTCTCAAGCGCCATGTACCTCCCTTCCTTCTTTTCCAGGAAGGATTTTATATCTCTTCTGAAATGTGTCCCAAATTCTTTGTTCTTCAGATATCACGAAGCAAGAACTCATTGTTACCTGCTGTCTCTCCTAATAACTGTTGACCTTTAATCTTCCTGTAGTTTATGACATCTTAACTCAACAAATAGCAATGTATCTAAAACATGCTCCTCCACTTTAAATCAAGGATTAAAACGTGTATTGAAATAAAATTCAGGCTTCAACTATTCAAATATGTAATTTTCATAGGTATTTGTTCGGTAAAATTTAGAATTTGGAGGTAAACTTCAAATTGTTTATAAATATTGTGTAGTGTCATTTTTCACTGAAAAGCTTATTCAATAAACTGCAAATTGAAGCGAAAATAAAATATAAAGGCAAATTTTAATTTACTACATTTAAAGTTTGCTGACTTAGCTCCTAAATAGCAAAAGCAAACCTGTGGATGATTCAACTATTGTTCATGAATTTGCACATTAAGTTAATATACATTTTATTGGAAAAAATAAACAGAATTTTTGCATAATATAGCAACTGTTGTTTTTTTTAAAAGTCCCATTGTAAATGCATTGCTCACAAATGCAATAGCTCCCATACATTCTTAACCAATGCAGAGTCATTATGGGTTCAAATAACCAAACATTTGAGAAGAAGGAGCTGCAGCTGCCTCACTCCTTTTTTCATCCTGTGGGTTGTTGGTGTCAGGATTCCCCCATATAATTTTTCACTCAGATCGGCATTTACCCGTATGACTTCCGGGTTTCACCTATCTAACTCCGCCCATGCGGCTGACATCACGCGCTTCCCAAAACAACTTTAGCTTAATGAGCAGTTTTGGTGTATAGACCATGCCCCTGTAGTCTCACTGCTCAATTCTCTGCCATTTAGCAGTTAAATAACTCTGTTGGTTCAGCACTAGCCACATCTCCCAGCACGTGACTTATCCAGCTTTCCTAAACACTTCCTGTAAAGAGTAATCTAATGTTTATACTTCCTTTATTGCACAGTCTGTTTAATTTAGAATGTATTATTTCCTGCATGTTAATAGCTTGCTAGACCCTGCAGGAGACTGCTGTGTGCAATTAAAGTTCAATTTACAGAGAAGGAGATACAAACTTTTAAAGTAAGTTACATATGATTGAAAATGAAACCATTTTTTTTTTAATGCAGGCTCTGTCAGTCACAGCCAGGGGAGTTATGGATAGACCTGTATAAACACACAAAAAAAGTAATTTAACTCCTAAATGGCAGATAATTGAGCAGTGACACATCCAACGCAGGCCTGAACAACCTGCTGCCCCCCAAGGGTTGGTGTACCCCTTTAAATTTCTTATAAGAGATGAGTAATATAAAATATCTAAATTTGAATCAAGATTAATTTAAGATGATATTTCCAAATCATTAAAGGAACACTATAGTCACCTAAATTACTTATAGCTGAATATAGTCAGCTAAATAAAGTAGTTTTAGTGTATAGATCATTCCCCTGCAAATTCACTGCTCAATTCACTGTCATTTAGGAGTTAAATCACTTTGTTTCTGTTTATGCAGCCCTAGCCACACCTCCCCTGGCTATGATTGACAGAGCCTGCATGAAAAAAAACTGGTTTCACTTTCAAACAGATGTAATTTACCTTAAATAATTGTATCTCAATCTCTAAATTGAATTTTAATCACATACAGGAGTCTCTTGCAGGGTCTAGCAAGCTATTAACATAGCAGGGGATAAGAAAATCTTAATTAAACAGAACTTGCAATAAAGAAAGCCTAAATAGGGCTCTCTTTACAGGAAGTGTGTATGGAAGGATGTGCAAGTCACATGCAGGGAGGTGTAACTAGGGTTCATAAACAAAGGGATTTAACTCCTAAATGGCAGAGGATTGAGCAGTGAGGCTGCAGGGGCATGTTCTATACACCAAAACTGCTTCATTAAGCTAAAGTTGTTCAGGTGACTATAGTGTCCCTTTAACTTAAATCACCTTGGAAAAAAACTGTTCTGCTGGCAGCTTCAGCTGTCCCCCTAGGGCAGTGATGGCGAACCTTTTTGAGCCCGAGTGCCCAAACCGCAATACATGCCAACTTTTTTTTCCTTAAAGTGCCAATACGGCAATTGCATGTGTGGGGGGAGCGTGTGTGTGGGGGGGGTGTGTGTGTATAAGGGGTGTTGTATGTGTGTATAAGGGGTGCTGTGTGTGTGTGGGGGGTGCTGTGTGTGGGGGGGTGCTGTGTGTGTGTGGGGTGCTGTGTGTGTGTGGGGGGGGGTGCTGTGTGTGTGTGTGGGGGGGGGTGCTGTGTGTGTGTGTGGGGGGGTGCTGTGTGTGTGTGTGTGGGGGGGGTGCTGTGTGTGTGTGGGGGGGTGCTGTGTGTGTGTGGGGGGGGTGCTGTGTGTGTGTGGGGGGGTGCTGTGTGTGTGGGGGGGGTGCTGTGTGGGGGGGTGCTGTGTGTGTGTGTGCGTGGGGGGTGCTGTGTGTGTGTGGGGGGGGTGCTGTGTGTGTGTGGGGGAGGGGTGCTGTGTGTGTGTTTGGGGGGGTGCTGTGTGTGTGACGGGGGTGCTGTGTGTGTGGGGGGTGCTGTGTGTGTGTGTGTGTGAGACGGGTGCTGTGGGGGGGGTAGGAGTACTGCTGGGGGTGGTAGGGGTACTGCTGGGGGTGGTAGGGGTACTGCTGAGGGGGGGTAGGGGTACTGCTGAGGGGGGGTAGGGGTACTGCTGAGGGGGGGTAGGGGTACTGCTGGGGGGTAGGGGTACAGCTGGGGGTGGTAGGGGTGCTGCTGGGGGGGTGGGGTGCTGCTGGGGGGTGGGAAGGTGCTGTGGGGGGTAGGGTGCTGCTGGGGGGGTGGGGTGCTGCTGGGGGGGTGCTGCTGGGGGGGTGCTGTGGGGGGTAGGGTGCTGCTGGGGGGGTAGGGTGCTGCTGGGGAGGTAGGGTGCTGCTGGGGAGATAGGGGTGGTGCTGGGGGGGTAAGGGTACTTCTCGGGGGGTAGGGGTGCTGTGGGGGGGTAGGGTGCTGCTGGGGGGGTAGGGGTGGTGCTGGGGAGATAGGGGTGGTGCTGGGGGGGTAAGGGTACTTCTGGGGGGGTAGGGGTGCTGTGGGGGGGGTAGGGTGCTGCTGTGGGTGTAGGGGTGGTGCTGGGGGGGTAAGGGTACTTCTGGGGGTAGGGGTGCTGTGGGGGGGGTAGGGTGCTGCTGGGGGGGTAGGGGTGGTGCTGGGGGGGTAAGGGTACTTCGGGGGGGGGGGGTAGGGGTGCTGTGTGTCAGTATCCCCCCCTCCCTCCTTCTTACCTTTAATGAAGTGGGGGGGGGGACACAGCCATCCCTGGTGGTCCGGTGGTGGTACCGTCATCCCTGGTGGTCCGGTGGTGGCAGGCAGTGCTTCCGTGTCGGGAGGCAGGGGAGGGATCTGTGATGCTGATCCCCTGTCCTCCCGCGCGATGCTGTGTGGAGCGTTGCCATGGTAAGCATCACAGATCCCTCCCCTGCCTCCCGACACGGAAGCAGAGTAGGCGCCTGCCGTTTCGGGCAGGCAGGTGCCTACTCTGCAGTGATGGCGGACCTGTGGCCGCGTGCCCACAGAGAGGGCACGGCGTGCCACCTGTGGCACGCGTGCCATAGGTTCGCCATCACTGCCCTAGGGGTACTATAGAATTTGTGAAATAAAAAAGTAATGTGCTGGACTGAGCATTATGATTGGACGGAAATTCTAGCAACAATATGCCATCATATATTACAGATAAAATAAAAATCAAGAGACAAACAATTTTCTTTACGCTTCCCAATGAGAGTTTATAAAGATGTATAAAGATTTTATGCATCCATAAATAAAACCTTACAAGCATTAACTCTGCAAAAACGAATGTTTTCAAAGTGAATGTTTTTCTCTTGACATTGCTGAACTTGGTATTGAGGGCAAATTATTTCTTACATGGAAATGATCTTTACATCCAAAAGACCGGTACGGTAATGGATACTAATGTAGCCCCACCTAAGATTTTGTTTTCCCGCCTGTGTGTTTAAAGTAACACTATAGGCACCCAGACCACTTTGTTTGATTGAATGGTCTGGGTGCAGTGTACCTGTGCCCCTAAGTCCTGCAATGTAACAAATTGCAGTTTTAGAGAAACTGCAATAAGTAAATTGCAGTACTAAGACTGACTCTAGTGGCTGTCTACCAGACAGCTACTAGAGGTGCTTTCTGGAGTTTTTTTTACAGAGTTTGACTGGACATCCAGCTTCAGAGAATACCCCATAGGAAAGCGTTGAGGCAATGATTTCCTTTGGGGAAGGCCTAATGAACTTGCAGCGCACTCAACTTGCGCATTAGCTCCCCCCATCAGATGAATTTGGAGGAGGCGGAGCGCCACCCAGTGAAAGGGGACCTCAGTGCTGGAATCGGGTAAGTGAATAGAGTTATTTCACCCTTTATATCATGGGGAGGGGGGAAAGCTGTGGAGCATGTTAGTGCATTCCTAACACTAAAGTGTTCCTTTAAGAAACATTTACTCCATTAGGTAAAAAGACCCTTAATTTTCGACAGTATCTGAACTCTTGTATGACGGATATGGAATACAATCTTCACTTTACTAAATTTCTAAACAGTAAAATTCGCAAGAATGAAATTGATATACATATTTGATTTGCAACCCCAATTAAGACTTCTGAATACATATAAAGAATCAATTCTTATGATTAAAATGGATGATGTAATTTTTGGAGAGAGGTAACCCTGTAAGATATTGGAAAAATATTAAACTAAATAAGAATAGAGACCAGTCCAGCTTACTGGAAATAAAAAAAAAAACACAAAGGAATCAATAGTTATTTTTGCACAGTTTAGCAATAATTTAAAACCACTTGTGATATTCTTTATTAATATTTATTCATATGATGTATCTTACAGAAACACTTCCTGAAAAATACACTTTTTCCTTCTGTAATAGCACAATGAGTTTAATTTAGAATTTATCTTCTGTTAATAGGCTGCTAGAGCTTTAAGTAGTCATCTGTGCGTGATTAAACTCCAATTAACAGAGCAGCGGATACAAACTTCTAAGGTTGACACACAGTGCTGTAAGATCTGCTTGTCAACTTATTTTTAATGAGGCTGTGCAAGTCACATCCAGAGGAGGTGTGCCTAGAATTGCATAAACAGCAACAAAAGTTACTTAAATGCTAAATAGCAGAAAATTGAGCAGTGAGACTGCAGTGAGCTTGAAATATATATACAGGGAGTGCAGAATTATTAGGCAAATTAGTATTTTGACCACATCATCCTCTTTATGCATGTTGTCTTACTCCAAGCTGTATAGGCTCGAAAGCCTACTACCAATTAAGCATATTAGGTGATGTGCATCTCTGTAATGAGAAGGGGTGTGGTCTAATGACATCAACACCCTATATCAGGTGTGCATAATTATTAGGCAACTTCCTTTCCTTTGGCAAAATGGGTCAAAAGAAGGACTTGACAGGCTCAGAAAAGTCAAAAATAGTGAGATATCTTGCAGAGGGATGCAGCACTCTTAAAATTGCAAAGCTTCTGAAGCGTGATCATCGAACAATCAAGCGTTTCATTCAAAATAGTCAACAGGGTCGCAAGAAGCGCGTGGAAAAACCATGGCGCAAAATAACTGCCCATGAACTGAGAAAAGCCAAGCGTGCAGCTGCCAAGATGCCACTTGCCACCAGTTTGGCCATATTTCAGAGCTGCAACATCACTGGAGTGCCCAAAAGCACAAGGTGTGCAATACTCAGAGACATGGCCAAGGTAAGAAAGGCTGAAAGACGACCACCACTGAACAAGACACACAAGCTGAAACGTCAAGACTGGGCCAAGAAATATCTCAAGACTGATTTTTCTAAGGTTTTATGGACTGATGAAATGAGAGTGAGTCTTGATGGGCCAGATGGATGGGCCCGTGGCTGGATTGGTAAAGGGCAGAGAGCTCCAGTCCGCCTCAGACGCCAGCAAGGTGGAGTACTGGTTTGGGCTGGTATCATCAAAGATGAGCTTGTGGGGCCTTTTCGGGTTGAGGATGGAGTCAAGCTCAACCCCCAGTCCTACTGCCAGTTTCTGGAAGACACCTTCTTCAAGCAGTGGTACAGGAAGAAGTCTGCATCCTTCAAGAAAAACATGATTTTCATGCAGGACAATGCTCCATCACACGCGTCCAAGTACTCCACAGCGTGGCTGGCAAGAAAGGGTATAAAAGAAGAAAATCTAATGACATGGCCTCCTTGTTCACCTGATCTGAACCCCATTGAGAACCTGTGGTCCATCATCAAATGTGAGATTTACAAGGAGGGAAAACAGTACACCTCTCTGAACAGTGTCTGGGAGGCTGTGGTTGCTTCTGCACACAATGTTGATGGTGAACAGATCAAAACACTGACAGAATCCATGGATGGCAGGCTTTTGAGTGTCCTTGCAAAGAAAGGTGGCTATATTGGTCACGGATTTGTTTTTGTTTTGTTTTTGAATGTCAGAAATGTATATTTGTGAATGTTGAGATGTTATATTGGTTTCACTGGTAAAAATAAATAATTGAAATGGGTATATATTTGTTTTTTGTTAAGTTGCCTAATAATTATGCACAGTAATAGTCACCTGCACACACAGATATCCCCCTAAAATAGCTAAAACTAAAAACAAACTAAAAACTACTTCCAAAAATATTCAGCTTTGATATTAATGAGTTTTTTTGGGTTCATTGAGAACATGGTTGTTGTTCAATAATAAAATGAATCCTCAAAAATACAACTTGCCTAATAATTCTGCACTCCCTGTATATACAGTGGTGTATTTTGGATCTGTGCTGCCCTAGGCATGACGGAACTTGGGCAACCCTAATTTAAATTTGCCACACCGCTTCCTGTCAAGGCCACACCTCTTCCTCTTAAAGACTAACGCACCCACACACTCAAAGACAGATACACACAGACAGACACATATTTACTGACAGACTAACACACTTACTCACACAGGCTCCCTCACAGACGCACACTGACAGACATACACGCACACACATTCACTGAGAGACATACACACACATTTCCTCCCAACACTCACAGATTATTTTTTAATTTTGACATAAATCCACCCAGCCTCCCTACTTTTGGGAGAGCTGGTGGATTTTTTTTTTTTTACCTGGGGTCCAGTGGGGCTGCTGGTCTGGCTGTGGGGGTTGCTGGGTGGAAGGCAGGCGGGCTCAGTCAGTAGTGAGGGAGCCGTGATCTCCCTGTTCAGCTCCCTCACATGCCGCAGAGTGATGCCGGGAGCCGGGGTTACGTCATATTCCAGCATCACTGAGTCGCCCGTCTGGAGCTTCACTGGCCGTCTGCCTCAGAGGGTCCAAATGTGGCCAGCCGGCCAGCTCTTGGGCCCCCTTGAAGGAGGCTAACAAAGCATTTGTCTAGGCAATTGGGGCAGCTTTTTTGCTGTCCCCTGGAAATTACCGCCTAAGGCAAATGCCTTGTTTGCCTCGCGGAAAATACATTGCTGTATATTTATGGTTTAGTATAATTTTAGGAATCTAAGACCATTTCAGGATGGTATGACTTTTCACCTGGGGTCGATAAGAGCACCTGTCTCAACCTCCTCTCTAGCTGGAAGCGCTTTTCCCAGAGCTAAGCCTGGCAGCGTAGCCTTTAGCTCCTACCAGTCGCTTCCAGCTCTCCGCCACGGCCAAGAATGCCCCGCCCCGGCAGACCTCCATGTAAGACGTCCACATTTTCTTAAACAAACAGTTTGAGTACCTACACCGGCGGCACAATGGGGCACCATAACTGCTACCGCGTGCACTAGTGGTTATGGTGGTTGTAGTATTTCCTTAATAATGTATACATTTTAAATCTCATAACAACCTGGGATTAGGCAAATCCCATTACATCAAGCCATCAGGAGTGTTTATTTTACTGTACAGAGCTTTTTATTTATATATATATATATATATATATATATAAATAAAAGCATTTGTCAGTGCAGTTTTTGTGGACTACATTTCCCGATGGTCTGCAGGCTGTGATCCTGGCAGAGAGCATGCCGGGAGATGTAGTCCCCAGCAGTCAGGCAGTCCTGTGGCAGACGGCGGCGGTAGGACCCCTCGGCTCCCGCGGCCAGCCCAGCTGTCTGTCTGTGAGTGAGTCCCGGAGACATTAATAGCCGCTCGCAGTCTCTCTCTCTCACCCCCGGGCTGCCCGCACACCATGGGACTCAGCGAGGACATCGAGCGCTTCGAGAGCTCCGGCAAAGGCAGGGGCCTGCGGGCACGGCGCTCCTTCCAGCTGGGGGAGCTGCTCTTCTCCTGCCCGGCCTACACCTACGTGCTGACCGTGAACGAGCGCGGCAACCACTGCGACTACTGCTTCACCAGGTAACCTGCCCGGCCGCGCACTGCGCCCGCCCTGCCTGCCGGACCGGGCCCGCATAATACAGCAATTACGGCGGCCGCACGTGGGTGGAAGCTGCAGGCTCCCTGGGAGACACTGGGTCCTAGAGCCTCCCTCTCACAGGGCCCAGGTCTAGAGCTGTATGTGGGCTCCTCCAAGCACTGCCCAGCATGGGCTCATTGTGAGACACCTTGTATGAGGAATGGGGAAGGCTTGGATATAACTGGGTTTATTACAGTGAAAAAAATAATAATTAACCACAATTCCCATCTCTGTCTCATTTACTGCACCCACACATTATAAACTGTTTGAAAAGATAAAAAAGGACTTCAATGTGACGTATACGTTATAAAGTCTCATTTCTTTGTTATATTTAAAAAAAAAAAAAAGAAAATAGACAAACCAATAAAATAATTTCCCCCCCCCCTTACAGTTATGGTAATGCGTGGATAAATTGTGCAGCGTAAGAAAAGTAATTTCAAAACTTATTTGTGCTGATGAACTCTCCCCAACCCCAGGACATAAAGAATAAAATAACCATTAATTCACTTACCCGATTCCAGTGCCGAGGCCCTTGGCGGTGGGTCGCAGTCCGCCTTCTCGGTCTTCTGATTCGGGAGGGGGGGGGGCAAAGACCAAATGTGCATGTGCGGTAAATCAATACTTTCCTATGGGGTTTTCTCTGACACTTGATGTACTGCTGCAGAGCCTGAGGACGTCCAGTGCCGTTTCACACAGTCAAAAACTCTGGTAGACAGCCACTAGAGTCAATCTTAAAGGGAATCTCCAGTGCCAGGAAAACGATCCATTTTCCTGGCACTGGAGGGTCCCTCTCCCTCCCACGCCGCAATCCCCGGTTACTGAAGTTCAGTCACTTACCTGAGGCAGCGGCGATGTCCCTCGCCGCTGTCTCCTCCTCTGCACCGCTCCTACTTTTCATTGCGTCGGCCGGTGGGCGAGACTGATCCCGCCCACCGGCCGAGGAGACCTAATGCGCATTACGTCTCCCCATAGGAAAGCATTGAAAAATAATTACGCTTTCCTATGGGGAAATGAGCGACGCTGGAGGTCCTCACACAGCGTGAGGACGTCCAGCGACGCTCTAGCACAGATAATCTGTGCTATGAAGGAGGAAGTGACCTCTAGTGGCTGTCTAGTAGACAGCCACTAGAGGTGGAGTTAACCCTGTATGGTAATTATTGCAGTTTATAAAAAAAAAACTGCAATAATTACACTTGCAGGGTTAAGAGTAGTGGGAGTTGGTGGTCTGGGTGCCTGGAGTGTCCCTTTAATACTACAATGTAAACATTGTAGTTTCTCTAAAACGACAATGTTTTACATTGCAGGACTACGGGGACTGTGCATCCTGAGCACTTCAATGAGCTGAAGTAACCAGGTTTCATCAGTGCGTACGCTGTGGTTGCTATGGAAACTCCCTAGCTGACCATAGTAACCAAGTGACATGATGCCATTCAGTTCTGACGCTAGCAACAAAGCCAGCATGCCGATGTTTCTGACAAGATTCGCCCTGCTTGAGGATGCGTCCCAAGCAGGGCAAATCAAAGACAACTTCGGAAGTAGCGCAGGCAGAGTACGGAGAAGATGACGGACAGGGGGTGGGTATTATGTGAAGAATAACACCTATTAAGTGGCGCTGGAATGGAGGAAACGTTGGTAAATCTTTATATATTACGGTGAATACACCAGATATCTTGGTTAATGTTTCCTAACAAGTTCACTCTAAAGGCATAGACCGATGAATTAAAGGGGTTTGTGTTGAAATGAACATGGTAAATTTAGAGTGCAGATATTTTATCTAAATTCAATCTCCGAATTGGCCTTCATTTTATATATATATTTTTTTTTTCTGTTGAACTACAATTCACTGTTTAGTGAATAAACCCTCAATTTAACATCTCCCACTCAAAGCTCTTTATTCACTTACTCGCAGCACCATAGCAATTACTGAACTGCAAAGACTATTCTAGTCTTAATCACATGGAAAATCCTTTCATGCTGCTTCTCTCTAAATGTTTTACTTTTCACACAAAGCTACCTACGGCTCTGTACAATGTAGCCAGAAGTGAGACTTGCACTGAAACAACGGAGGTTCAGCTCGATTATTAACAATCTACAAATTATATGTGAGAAAACATAAATAATATACAAAGCTTGGTACGTCCAATGATTGCAGCTTGAAGCCAAGAAAAATACACTCCTCCGGTGCTTTAAAAAAAACAAAACAAAAAAACGTATTTGCATGGAATAGAAGAAAGAAAAAGTAGTGAGTTACTGTAATAAATTTACAATAAAAGTGCGTGCATGCAGTGGTTGCATTGCCTTTGCCTCACATAGAAGCATTAGAAGATCTACAGCGTCTTTGCCACGCATCGCCGATCCTGTGCTTCTTAAAGAGAAGCATTGACTCCAAACAAGGTTGTAAAGGGTCACTGCAACCATTTTTTGGGGGGTGAACATTTTTGTATTTAAAATGCTTTGCTGGGGACTATTATTTAGGCACACCCTTACATTGTGCAGTAATTTTTTTTTTTTTAATTTTTTTTATTTTTTTTACACATACCTGGAATCCAGCCCCGGCTGTAGCTCCTGACCCTGCCCTCCACACCTCCGTCGGCAAAGGCCTTGCGCAGTTTAAACAAAGGCTTGATTGGACAGTTTTGCCTGCTCACAGTGCATGCATACAAACTAAGTCCGCGAGGGGAAGTGGGATGAAGCACTACTGAGGTTATAGGCAGGTGGGGAGGGCTCATCTCCGTTAAGGAGGGGAGGAACACAGTTCAGCTTGCAGGCCCTGCAGTGGAGAAGCTCAGTACGGCCATTGCCAGTATGCAGTACATGCTGATGACCGATTTGTTTTTTTTGCACAGGATTCATATTTAGTCTTTCCGGAATAGATTTCCGGGCTGCCAGTCACGTGTGATAACTAGCCCTTGACACAAAAGTGCAGATTACTCTGTATGTACAGAGTTTCATGCAGAAATGCACATACAGGTTCCTACCACTATGATCACTTCAAGTCACTGAAGTGGTCATTGTGGAAGGAGTAACCCTTTAACCCCTTAAGGACCAAACTTCTGGAATAAAAGGGAATCATGACATGTCATGTGTCCTTAAGGGGTTTTAAGGAGTAAGTACCTCTACTGGCTGTCAGTCTTTTGTTGTAGACATTGCTGTTTCTCAAAAACTACAATATTTTACATTGCAAGACGTAAGGGACAAAATCTATTTTGGTGCTTAGTGTGTCGCTTTAAGTTCTAGTAAATTCTGAAATTTCTTTCAAGCAAAAGGTTTCCAATTATTATATTTTCTTATATTTAAAAGTTTGCAAAATGATTCCCTTTTGAAAGCTCTTTTCTACAGTAAAAACTATTGTTATTGTGTATCCTTCAACCCCCGAAACACATGCCCTATTCATGATTAACACCTGTTGTCCCTTTGCTGTAAAACTACGCTTGTGTCAATAGAAAGCTGCTTTTTAAAATCATGACCTCTCATGTCTTAACAAAGCTGAGAATCAAATCCTGTTATTCAGCCATAGAACATCCACTCCTTCTGTATTCTGTTACCACTGTTTTGTAATTCGTCTCTCCATATTCCTCTAACTGCTATAGAATGGATGTTGTGATTCTTTTTGTCATTTGTATCCAGCTAAGAAATTCTACAGATTATTTGAAGGCAACCTCTAGGTCTAGGAATATATTTAATTTGCCGAGGTAGATGTTACAATTCTCCAGCCATTCAAGCTATTAGCAGGGTTTAAAGGAATTTTGCATCCATTATATTTTCTGTAAAACACATTCCTTAATGATGTCAAGAAAGCCAGGCGCATACATAAAATGTTATGAGGGTGGTATTAGAAAAGAGGGATAGGAGTTGCAACTCATTCAGGCCATGTCTGCCTATTAGAGGGTCACATTGCAGTCCTGCTGTGAGCTACAATCACTGGGATGGTGGCCTGTTGACGTTTATTTTACAGCTGTCAAACTGCTAATACGATCACGGTTAAAAATGAAGTGCAGATGGTTGGTGATTATTAAGTCATGGTTGCCTCTGTGGCTGGCTGACATATAATATATATAATATAAATATTAAAAAATATCACATACTTGACCCTTTTCCAAAATCATATTCTTGTAGACGTCACCGTTCCCTGCCAGAGGCGCAGGGGGGCATACCCTGCGGCTACAAGAATTTACTACTGACATGAGTTGTATCAGTCTTATTGACAAAGTGGAAAAGGATTGACATGTACTCAAAACTGTTCTGGCCATGGGATGGGCATACACTGCAAACTGCACTGGAAAACATAAAACAAATCTAGTGCAACACCGACCGCTCTATTTACTAAAGTGAGAATTCAACGTGAATGACACATTTTAAAGGAACACTAAAGTCACCCAGTCTCTATTTCTCTTGATAATAGAATGTTAATTTTACTCGAGTTAAAATGCAAAGTGAGGCATGTTAAATTTAAGGTAAAAGTAATCAAATTGGTAAAATTGAAAAATTCAGATATGCTTTCAGT
Organism: Pelobates fuscus; assembly: GCF_036172605.1. Lineage (NCBI taxonomy): Eukaryota > Metazoa > Chordata > Amphibia > Anura > Pelobatidae > Pelobates > Pelobates fuscus. The sequence goes on along the minus strand of NC_086318.1, from coordinate 393,589,049 downwards.
TTGGCTACTTTGGCCTTAACCCCTTCACCCCAAAATAATAGGGTTACAGATAAATACATAGAATTGCTCAATATGTAACAGACTTTCTTCCTCATATAAATTATGATCCTCTCACCTATACATAGCCTAATTGCCCAATATGTACTCCGTTCTCATCTCTCTCTCTCTGTGTGTGTGTTATATATATATATATATATATATATATATATATATATAATTTTTTTTTTATTTTTTTTAATTTTTTTTAATTTTTTTTTTCAAAAATGGCTTGGAAGTTACCCCTTCAACACGTTAATTTTCAGATAAATGCAAACCCACGTTAAGGTATATAGAAAATTGGATTAAGGGTGCACTCTGAGAATTGGTCGAAACGTCGATCAAGCACTTTTGTGATTTAATGTTTGAATAAACACTACTTTAATTTGTTTCAGAGTGCACCTTTTCTTTATATTTATTTGCAGGCAGGTTTATGCAATGTATGATCATATACTGTAACTAAACCACCATATTTTTTGCCTAGGTGAGGTGTTTCTAAATAAAACTATTACAATCTGTGAGACTTGAAATTGCTGTTTAGTGAATGAGTGAGTGCGCTGGATTTTGTGTTTTGTATGTTGTATAAATGGCAGCACCCTATAGTATATGCATGTTCAGGTGAGTGCAGCCCTAGCCATCTTTGGATATATGGAGATATATATATATATATATATATATATATATATATTTCTACAGACTGTTTGCAATGAACAAATCAAACAAAGAAGCTATTTTTCTTTTACAGTTTGCCTTTTCATGACTTTGCAAGACACAACAGGTTAATGGTTAAAATGTAAACTCAATATAAGGCCTTCAATTATCTAGGACCTATCCAGGATTTCATTGCAAACCACAAGTAGGATAAAAAATGACTGCCAAGCATTAAATTAAGGTTAAGATTCACAATAAAATCACAAGAGTTAGGATTGATTTGAGCCCTCCCTTCTCTGATTCTTATAGTTTAAGACTACCTCGGGAACTGATGATGTGCATTTCTATGGATGTTTGGAGACCGTTCCAATCTCTGTTTCTCATGAAATTAGAATGTTGATTTTATTCCAGTCATATAGTGTAGCACTGGGCTTGTTTTACGTTTTTGCCTTTTCAAAATTAGATAAGTGTGCAGCGTTACAAGACTTCTCGCTAGTCCTCCCACCTCCCTTGCTAGTCACATCACATGTGAAGGAGGTATATTTGGCTATGCCAAGGGGTTTATTCACCAAACACAACATTGTAGAGAACTGAAAAAGCAATTGTAATATGTAGGCTACAATAGCAAACCTGTGATTATAACTGGGTTGGAGAATTTTTCTAAATCTGCATTTTTGCCTGTATTTTGCAATTCAGTTTATAATTCCCTGCACTTAAATGTTTAGTAAATGAACCTCTGTAAATGTCCAGAACAGGCTTTCTGCCTACTGTTCATGTCTCGTAGCAACTGAATTAACTTTAAAGGGACACTATAGTCACCAGAACAACTACAGCTTAATGTAGTTGTTCTGGTGAGTATAATAGTTCCCTTCAGGCTTTTTTCATGCAAACACTGCCTTTTCATATGGCCACTGGAGGTGCTTCCTGGCTCAGTGCTGCACAGTAAGCAGCATGCTTTCCCATCAATTCTTTCCCTATGAGAGAGCATTGGATTGGCTTTAAAAAAATAAATGAAAAAAAAGTCAGTTTTGATGTCACAAAGGGGGCGGGGCCAGCGCTGGCAGATCTGCGCGGCACTGGAAATAAGGTTTTTTAAGGAGTTTTAAACTTTTTTTTTTTATAGGGGGCTAAGGGGGGCAAGCCACATAAACTGTGTGTTTAGCATTATTTATCGGCGTATAACACGCACCTCATTTTTAGAAAGAAATTCCAGGAAATTTCCCCCCCCCTCATCCCATAGTATTCCCCCCTCACCCCCTCATCCCATAGTATTCCCCCCTCACCCCCTCATCCCATAGTATTCCCCCCTCACCCCCTCATCCCATAGTATTCCCCCCTCACCCCCTCATCCCATAGTATTCTCCCCCCCCCTCCCCTCCCATAGTATTCTCCCCCCTCCCCTCCCATAGTATTCTCCCCCCTCCCCTCCCATAGTATTCTCCCCCCTCCCCTCTCCCATAGTATTCTCCCCCCCCTCCCCTCCCATAGTATTCTCCCCCCCTCCCCTCCCATAGTATTTCTCCCCCCCCTCCCCTCCCATAGTATTTCTCCCCCCCCCCTCCCCTCCCATAGTATTTCTCCCCCCCCCCTCCCCTCCCATAGTATTTCTCCCCCCCCTCCCCTCCCATAGTATTTCTCCCCCCCCTCCCCTCCCATAGTATTCTCCCCCCCCTCCCCTCCCATAGTATTCTCCCCCCCCTCCCCTCCCATAGTATTCTCCCCCCCCTCCCCTCCCATAGTATTCTCCCCCCCCTCCCCTCCCATAGTATTCTCCCCCCCCTCCCCTCCCATAGTATTTCTCCCCCCCCTCCCCTCCCATAGTATTTCTCCCCCCCCTCCCCTCCCATAGTATTTCTCCCCCCCCCTCCCCTCCCATAGTATTCTCCCCCCCCTCCCCTCCCATAGTATTCTCCCCCCCCTCCCCTCCCATAGTATTCTCCCCCCCCTCCCCTCCCATAGTATTTCTCCCCCCCCCCTCCCCTCCCATAGTATTTCTCCCCCCCCTCCCCTCCCATAGTATTTCTCCCCCCCCTCCCCTCCCATAGTATTTCTCCCCCCCTCCCCTCCCATAGTATTCTCCCCCCCCTCCCCTCCCATAGTATTCTCCCCCCCCTCCCCTCCCATAGTATTCTCCCCCCCCTCCCCTCCCATAGTATTCTCCCCCCCCTCCCCTCCCATAGTATTCTCCCCCCCCTCCCCTCCCATAGTATTCTCCCCCCTCCCCTCCCATAGTATTCCCCTCCCCTCCCATAGTATTCTCCCCCCCTCCCCTCCCATAGTATTCTCCCCCCTCCCCTCCCATAGTATTCTCCCCCCCTCCCCTCCCATAGTATTTCTCCCCCCCTCCCCTCCCATAGTATTTCTCCCCCCCTCCCCTCCCATAGTATTTCTCCCCCCCTCCCCTCCCATAGTATTTCTCCCCCCCTCCCCTCCCATAGTATTTCTCCCCCCCTCCCCTCCCATAGTATTTCTCCCCCCCTCCCCTCCCATAGTATTTCTCCCCCCCCTCCCCTCCCATAGTATTTCTCCCCCCCCTCCCCTCCCATAGTATTTCTCCCCCCCCTCCCCTCCCATAGTATTTCTCCCCCCCTCCCCTCCCATAGTATTTCTCCCCCCCTCCCCTCCCATAGTATTTCTCCCTCCCCTCCCATAGTATTTCTCCCTCCCCTCCCATAGTATTTCTCCCTCCCCTCCCATAGTATTTCTCCCCCCCTCCCCTCCCATAGTATTTCTCCCCCCCTCCCCTCCCATAGTGTACTTCCCCCCCCCCCCCTCCCCTCCCCTCCCCTCCCATAGTGTACTTCCACCCCCTCCCCTCCCATAGTGTACTTTCCTCCCCTCCCATAATTACTTACCTGTCCTGAAGCATGGGCCGGCTTCACAGCGTGTACCGCGGTACAGGAACTTTAATTGAAGGTTCCGGTTTCTGGCGGGACTGAAAGGAAGTGTGCACACTTCCTTTCAGTCCCGCCGGAAACCGGAACCTGAAATTAAAGTTCCTGTACCGCGGTGCGCGCTGTGAAGCCGGCCCATGCTTCAGGACAGGTAAGTAATTATGGGATATCGGCGTATAACACGCACCCACGATTTCCCCCCTATTTTCAGGGGAAAAAAGTGCGTGTTATACGCCGATAAATACGGTATGTTTGTGTACCTGACCCTATAGTGACCCTTTAACACAGCCATGCATAAAGTGATGACTATTATATGACATTATGTAATTATTCATCGAAATCAGGGGTGCCCAAAAAGTAGATCCCAAGATGTAGAACTGCAATTCCCATGATACTTTGCATGTCTCTCAAATGACTTGGAATGGCAAAGCATCATGGAAGCTGTAGTTTTAAAACATATGGGTATCAACCTTGATCTGCATAATATAGTATTCCACACGTGTTCATTAATGTTACAATTCTAACCTGTAGAATCTCCCCTCCTTCTTGTCTTGTGTGACTATAGTGGATGTATTTATAATCTTCATATGGACTCCGATGGCAAGTGAGTTACATTTAGAGTCTGGAATTCTTGTCAAAGCTGACACATCCCAGGCTACCCCACTGGTATGCTAGCATAGTGCTTACTGATAACTATATTCAGATATGATGTAAAGACAAACTGTTCAAATGGTTTAAGGGTTTGTGAGATAAAAAAAAAAAAAAAAAAAAGTCAGAGGAACATTTAATTTTTTTCACTTTTTTTGAAATAAACAAGAATCCTGGTTTGTTTATACAATTCTGGCTCCAACTGTAAATGTCAAACGCTGAATGCAATTATAACAAATACACATTCATAGTATAATAGTTAATGTATTCCTCATTTGTTTTCTCCCTTAGGAAAGAAGGTTTATCGAAATGTGGGAAGTGTAAGCAGGCGTTTTACTGTAACGTTGAATGCCAGGTATGACTGCAACGCTACTGACTTGCTGTCCTATATATCTGACTGTAATTGAATTTGGATATCAGTAATTGTTTAACTATTTGCATGCTGGGTTTTTGAGGTCCTAATCCAGGATTTATGAATTCCTATTCTAAGTGCGGATTCTAGAGGATTAGCAGAATTCTAGTTCCAATTTATTAAAATTTAAACTAAACAAACTTGTAGTATACCTGTAGTTGGTCTCTTATTCACCTAAGCAGTTTAGTTACTCGATTGCTAAACCTAAATGAGCTATTAATCACAATACAATTTGAAATGCTGGTCACTTTTTCTTCAACTCTGTATGATCCTGCCCGAGGATACATTTTAATTATCCATGCCTACAGGGGGAATACTCACTCAGTCACAAATTGGATTTAGTTTTTCTTAATGATTATAACTTTTCCAAAAGTTGTATGTTTTTTTTTTTTTTTAAAAGCCTTGCCCAATAAATGATCTTTATCTTTAGTGGGTTAAGATGCTTCAAAGACATTGGGGACTGTGTAGTTTTCTGCATAGTCTTTATAAGGAATAGACCGGCTTCTTATTTTTTTTTTATGTGTTATTGCAGTTTTCTTTAAAAGATATTTTGTCACTGGTGACTTCGAAAATTGAATTGTCCTTCACTTATGGTGTCCGTGTTTGGTGATACTATGTCTGAGAAAAGTGCGTCTCTCCAAGGATGCTCTGTAAGACCAAGTCTGCAAGAAAATAATCTATTTTCGCAGCCATTGCTAGTGACTGCTGTGGAAATTGAGAAAATGTAATGACAGAAATGTTGCTTTTTGGCAACATTGGACTTAATCACAAAACAAAAGAAGTCCCTATTTTGTGTTCTCTTTTGACTGTGTTGGAATTTCAATAGCATTCCACCAGCTTCAACATGATTATTTTAAAACCCTTCTGTCTTTATGACCTACTTAAAATGAATATCACTTTGGCAGGGCCACGCTTCAATATTAAAAATGGCTCACCTATGTGTTTTTCAACCTATAATGGAGTACCCCTGTAGGTACTATAATACACCTGGAGGGTGTAAGAAGTACCCCTGTAGGTCTAAAATAAATTTTACCCCTGTAAAACTACATCTACCTCAAGAAAGTAATTTCTGTTTATTTAAATTCCAAATTAATTGTGTAGACCCTGATATTTAAGTTAATCCCATATTAGAGAGCAAGCCTTATTAAAGGTAAAGGATATTTTTTTAAATAAATATGACATGATGTGAATAATGTGTTCTGATGAGTTTATGAACTATTAATCTGAAGTATAACAATCACAAAATGAAAATATAATACACACATAATGGTTACACAAAGAGGACACTGACACAGACATACTTGCACATAGACCCTAACATGCACACACATTTACATATAGAGGACACTGACACACAGAGAACACTTATTTGACATTCACAGACATACACTCAGCCTGATTTGACAAACGTATACATTCTCACACACTCAAATTATTTTTTGTTGGACTGCATAATTTCCATGGGGTCCTCTTCATTGTCTTCTTCCTCTGCTCCCTCACAGGCTGTTTTGTGATGCCGGGGCTGGAGTGATGTCATAACACGGCTATCTGCATCACATCACTGCCAATCTGTAGCCTATCCCCTGCCTTGGTGCACGGTGGCCAGCTGTTGGCATACTCCCAGATTAAGCGTATCTCAGGTTGAGAAACAAGGACCTTGGAAACAACTTAAACATGAAATAAAAATGTAAATAAAAAGTGTGAAAATAATCACAATATTGCATTAAAAATAGAGAAAATTTTAATTCATGATTAATCTCATGTATGGGCAAATTCCCTGGTCCAGTTCTTGGTGAATAACCATAGTTAAAAAAAATAAAAAATTATATATGTGTATATTTGTATGAAGATTAAAAGTCCATGAAAAAAATTCAGAACAGGTGTATGCTCCTTTCCAATCTCAAAGGGGCATTTTTTTTTTTTTTTTTTTTTATCTATGACACAACCCAGAGAGCTATTCTTTTTATTTTTTACGTTTGTGACAAGCTTCAATTGGCTCTGTTCTTGTCTCTGGTGAAGGTTTGGATGAATTGATTGACATAATAATGGTCTCCTAGACCTAGACCAGCTCCACATTGGTATGATTTAAGTAGGCATTAGTTAAGATTTTATAAACATGGGAAAATATCCGTTCTGCTGTTGCAATAATAATGCACGGTCACGTTGTCCGTTTCAGCGAAAAGACGTTTGACTATGACCTATGCTTTTGTCTTGCTGCCTTTGCTGGAAGAAGTGAAGATTCCATCCTTTCGTTAGCAAGTTTTTTTTTCAGTGTCATCCTATATGTGTAAAGGAAACATATTTTACTTGACCTTTGTCTGCAGAGAAGACAACTGCATCCTTTTGTTATTGCTGTAACGTGTTTTTTTTCTAACCATGTAGAAAGGAGACTGGCCTATGCACAAGTTGGAATGCTCTTCGATGTGTGCTTACGGACAGAACTGGAATCCTTCGGAAACTGTAAGGCTCACTGCAAGGATAATAGCCAAACAGGTGAGATGATGAGACCGGAAGTCACAGTTTGTTCTCTTCAGAAGAAATTAAGATGTATGCCTCACAAAATGATTATTTTTTTTTTTCCTGTACAGGAACACGTGTGCAAGTTATTCAGCTTTTCGATGTGTACTAACTCCATTCTGGCTAAACTGGGCTTGGTTAGATAATCTCTATAAGCAGCTACTATTCCTAAAATGTTATCTAGCTGAGCTCACAAAATCTCCAGTGCCAAGGGTAGCCAATATTAACCATAATCTAATATTCTTCTATTGCTTTAAATGTGTGATTCGTTGCTTCACCTTAAAAAATGTGTGCAATCCTTATTACATCGAAAAATATAGAAATCTGTTGATGGAAAGCAAGGTCTACTTGTGACAAGACTTCATAAATCTGCGTTACGCTCTTTTTTAGATGGTGTTATTAGCAGATCAAATCACCTCCTCTTTTAACTACTGTATAATCAGTGCTAATTATAGCAGGTACCATGTATAGCCATATTTCTGTTGATTCTTTGGTTTTGATTAATGATTTGCAGCATGACTGAAATCTAGAGAGCAGTGGAAAGTTTGTAGTACACCCTTCTATGGGTCCTATATAACCCAAAATATTAAACTAGAATCCTCACAGAAAATGTACTAAACGTTTAATTTACTTATTACTTGGTTATTCGTTCAATCTACTCCAAAATACTAAGAGACCGTCATAGTCTTTATTAATATAGAACTCTGACCTGCATAGTCTCTCAATCTCTGTAGGGTAGTCTGACTCACTTGCTACTGTTGTTGGTAGGAGTGTGCAAGTGTATTCTATTGTTGATGTGCCTTTTGAGCAAAGGGTAGCAATCGTGATGGGTATTTTACCTTATGCTCTTTTAAAAGAAGATGCTATTCTGACCATACATTTATCCAGGGAATTTGTTAGGTTTCTTACAATTTACAGAATTCTTATTTAAAAGTAGGTCTTTCTCACAGCTGTTAGTCAAATCTTCTGAAGAATTGACTCACAAAGGGGAGTGCGGTCCTTCTGCTTTCCGTGCCAAGCAACCACAGTGCATGCGCTGTGGTTGCTATGGTAACTCCTTAGCTGTTGCTGCTAGCACTGGCTTCAGACACCGGTATGCTGGCAACAAAGCTTGCATTTTGGTGTCACACAGGAGGTTTACTCTCCATATTAAAGCATCCCCAAGCAGGGCTAATTGGAAGAAAGCAGGAGGAGTATGGTGTGGACTAGGGGTGGATATTGTTGCCAAGTTGGTTATACATAAACCTCCAATTTAAAGAACTGGGTATGGACAAATCGGTCTAACATGGGAAGGAAGGTGGCTAACCTGTTCTGTTATTGAACTTTCATCACACACAGGATGCTCTAGAATGCTGTAAAAGCGACATGCATCACTTGACAATATATTTTTAGTCCATGAAGAAAGTATACAAACCAAAATAAAGTAAGAAAATCAAAAACTTTGAGACGTATGTAATAAACGTTTATAAACTTGGTCAGATTGCATTGTAGAGCCCAACTCTCAGCTATGGGAGTTTCTTAAGCTTCCATCCTTACCCACCCACTAATCCAGTCCAGAGCAAAACACTTTTGACCGAAACAGGACAACTTTGTGGATCAGAGCCTGATCAGACTCACTCTCTTCTTTCACCCTCTGGATTTTGTATGGTGAAGAGATTTTGCAACTGCACATGTGTGACTCTGACAGGCACATGCAATGCACTTTTCCATCATTCCTAGAAATAGTACACTGATTAGATTAGTGTCCCCCCTGGAGTGGGTGTGGAAAGCATAAGAAAGAAGAAGCGGCTAAATGTGAAGAATCATATTGACCTGCTTTTTTTATAGCCTGCAGAGTGATGCAACTGTTCATTCATAGCTAAAGCTTTTGAATGACACAGTTGTCTTAAAGTGATGTGCGTTTAACAGCAGTAGAAGAAGCAATAGAAGTAGAAGAAATTCTAAATTAAACAGAATGTACAATAAAGGAAGGTTAAAGGGTCTCTCCAGTGCCAGGAAAACAAATTGTTTTCCTTGCACTGCAGGTCCCCTCTCCCTCCCACCCCCATCCCAGGTTGCTGAAGGGGTTAAAACTCATTCAGTGACTTGCCTGTATCCAGTGCCAATGTCCCTCGGCACTGGTTCAGGGTCCGCCCACGCTCCTCCCCCACAACGTCATCCGGCAGGGGAGACCTATTGCGCATGCACGGCCTGCGACGGGGGAGTCTTAATGCGCATGCGCAGGCACATTAGACCTCCCCATAGGAAAGCAACGCTGGAGGTTGCTATAGCACAAAAAATCTGTGCTATAAACCCGGAAGTGCCCTCTAGTGGCTGTCTAGTTTCGATTCAGGAAAATCTCCATAGGCTATCTGGCATACAGCCACTGTGGGCAGACTTAGTGCTGCAATGTAAACATTACAGTTTCTATGGATCTGCAATGTTTAACATTGCAACACTAGGTGCAAATGGGGCATTGCACCCAGACCACTTAAATTAGCTGAAGTGGTCAGGGTGCCTACAGTGTCCCTTTAAGCTTAAGTTGTTTTGGTGCTTATAGTGTCCCTTTAATACATTTGGATAAGCTTTTCAAATGATTAAAGATTGTTAGAAAACCTTTTCAAATGATTTATCTACAAAAATTTGTCTTTAATAGTGACTTCTGTAGATAATTTGGAAACTTTATTTTTCGAAAAGATTGTGATGGTTTGAAAAGCTTATCAAAGAGAATTAAATCAAGGCCTTTGTGCCTTCTTGATATCCACTAAATCATCTTTCTAAAATACTGTCTGATAAAGATGAGTGAACAATGTTTACAGTAAGTGGATTATTTTTTTTTATTTTTTTTTTTTCTGGAAACTAAATGGAAGTTATGGAATAAAGAGTAGAATACCAGCCCACAATTATTGTTTCAAGGTCATAGTTAAACTAAAAGTTAAACACTTAATTGGTTCTCAATATCTCACTTAACTATTGAAGATTGAATACTTTAAAATATTTCCAAGGTAATTTTCATTTCTAAAGCACTGTTGGATAATGTCGGAGGCTGAAAACTTGAGATTTCTTTTTTTTTTTTCTTTTTTCTTTTTTTTTAATGTATTTCATTTTTTAATCTTTCAACTAAAGAAAAATGATGTGGCAAGAGTTTAGTTGACAAGCCTGGAGCATTGCTTCTGTGATCACTCTCTCAAAAAACAGTCTACAGATCCACAATTGAATGATGCTCTTTCATAAGATATGACTTACTGGCAAGAATCTATAATTGCTAGCTCTTAGGATAAACAGCATATACTGTATTGAAGCTTAGTATGCTAAGTACAGTCCTCGTAACCTCAGCTGCTAGACCACCTGCAAACACATATTTAATAGCCAAACGTACAAAGAAGGGGCCTGAGGCCAACAGCTGAGCTCTGCATTTATACTTTGTCAACAGTGAACAGATTCACTTACCCCAAAGTGAGACTTGCAAGTTTGCCTTATTTGGATGCATTCGAATCAAAAGGGAAAAAAAATACATATTTAAATAAACCTTGGGTATTTTTTTTATTTTATTTTTTTGAGGTGGGGGGGTTTCCTTTCCACTTCATTGTGATGAAGAATGTGCTAAATACAGCTTGTGGCGCTGTGCATGTGTTTTATTTTTAACCAGTACTTGCAAAGGTGCCTGTGAATCTAATTATTTCTTACTAAATATATTTTTTGCAATTTAAAATAATTTTTTGTTTTATATCTTAGAAAACACAGACAGAACGAACGCAGGGAGAGCGGTTCCTGACAGTTAAGGAGTTCGAATCTCGTAAGAATTACAATCACTTTCAATGTTCTATTTTATTTAGATCTGTTTTTATAGATGCGTGTGACTGTAAACCTGACACGCTATATTTCTTCTCCGATGTGTTTTATAAATATATGTTAAAGTAAAGTGGTTAACATATCTAAAATTAAGAATTATATGATAAGCAATTTGCACAGTGAGAGTTCTGAAAAAAAAGTTGAACTAGCATTAGCACATATAAAATATATTTTTTATTTATAATCAGAAAATGTGTATATATATTTTTAACCAGTGGAGTGTCACTTTAAGCTTGCTTATATGTAGTTTTCTATAACGAAAACAAAATTATTTGCAATACAAATTTAGAAGCTATGATTTCTTCCCACCTAATTTTTAGTAATGCTACAAATTTTCCAGAATGTCCTCTGCTAAGGTCCAGAAATTAGGCTTTTTTTTTTTTTTTTTTTTTTTTTGTAGGAGTTGCAAAGTGCTGCAGCAGAAGATGACAAAGTTGATTGTGGTTAGTGTAGGCCAAATTTCAAGTCCTACATGACTAGCCAGGCCTTAAAATGTACTCACCTGTGCATGGCAGAATCACCAGATGTGAATTTGCTAGTGACAATGGATACATTTTCACTTGCTAGTGACAAGGTGCAGTTGGAGAATCACACAACATCGACATACGTTGACTAATTTGAACATGATTTAAATGTATCACGGCATTTTTCCCAGGCCTTTGCATGTTAGTCTATAACCTTCAAACATATGTTTTTAAAAATGTAAAAAGCATCATTATTTATAACTCTGGTTGATACAGCTGAGTCAATGTATATACACGGTACCATGCAAGGACCTTCTCTTTGCAAAACCCAAATGCCCATGGGGATAGTACCCACGTTCATGAATGATGTTCCTACAAACTTGGAGATACAGCTATCAAATAATATTTTCAGACTGATTGATTTAGTTCTTCCATGCTGCCATTCCAGTGGATGGTAGGAAAGAAACTGGAGTATTGTTTTGGGCTATCAAAATTAAAACATAGTTTAAAAAAAAAACTTTGGCTTTTTAAATTATTTTTTTCATCGATGGTAAACATTAACTATGCTGAAATAATTTGAAAGGATATGAACTGGCATTTACCTGATCCATTACAGACTGAAAGAGCACATTAAGTCTAAAACCCAGTTATGACAACCTCTCAAGCATTGTTGCTTGTTTTAGGTTTATCTGCTTTTATCCTTTGGCTATGGACATCTACCACACAGTCTGGTTTGGTAAGTGGGTTATCCATACTGTGAATTGGTTTGGTGAGGTAGATGTCCACCTCTAGATAATATTCTTCGTTAAAATTAGTTTTATATACACAGACAGAGCTTCCATCAAGGAGTACAGTACTTTTGTAAGGGTGCCCCTGATTACATCCTTGGACACACTTCTCATTTGCCACAAAATATGTGGACCTGTTTTTAACCAGGGCCAGCTGTATTCCACTTGAAGACAGGCTTTACACTGTACTTATATTTTTTTTCTTCTTTTTCTAGATCTTGATAAACTCGACAATGAAAAGAAAGAGCTGATTGAAAATGATATTGCTGCACTGCACCACTATTATTCCAAGAGTTTGCATTATTCTGATAATTCCGCTCTTGAAATTCTGTTTGCACAGGTAAGAAGCCACAATTGGTTGCAATTAACCCCTTAACACCGCAGCCAAATGTACAAGTTGTGAACGAAACAAAACCTGGCATTTGCGCTATATGTCTGTCCAACCGTAATTCACCTCTTTCATATTAAATACACCCCCCTTATTATATATCATTTTATTCAGGGGAAACAGGGCTTTCATTTAATATCAAATATTTAGCTATTAAACATAATTTAATATGAAAAAAATGGGAGAAAAGAACAAATTGTGTTATTTTTTTCGTTCTACATGACATTTTAACTGTCAATGTCATAATACTGTTTGCTTTTCCTGCAATAAAATACACATATTTGTATTCAGCAAAGTCTTACGTGTAAAACAGTACCCCCTATGTACAGGTTTTATGGTGTTTTGGGAAGTTACAGGGTCAAATATAGTGTGTTACATTTGAAATTGAAATTCGCCAGATTGGTTACGTTGCCTTTGAGACTGTATAGTAGCCCAGGAAATAAATTTACACCCATAATGGCATGCCATTTGCAATAGTAGACGACCCAAGGTATTGCAAATAAGGGATGTCCAGTCTTTTTTAGTAGCCATTTGGTCACAAACACTGGCCAAAGTTAGCGTTAGTATTTGTTTGTGTGTGAAAAATGCAAAAAACGCCAATTTTGGCCAGTGTTTGTGACTAAGTGGCTACTAAAAAAGACTGGACATACCCCATTTGCAATACCTTTGGTTGTCTACTATTGCAAATGGTATGCCATCATAGGGGTAATTTTCATTCTTGGGCTTCCATAGGGTCATAAAGGCAACGTAAGCAATCTGGCGAATTTTAATGTGAAAAAAATGAAAAGAAGGCCTTATATTTGACGCTGTAATTTTTGAAAACGCCATAAAACCTGTACATGAGGGGTACTGTTGTACTCGGGAGACTTCGCTGAACACAAATATTTGTGTTTCAAAACAGTAAAAAGTATTGCAGCAATAATATCGTCCGTGTAAGTGCTGTTTGTGCGTGAAAAATGCAAAAAACGTCACTTTTCCCTTCGTATAGTGGCAGTACTTACAAGTGGGATGTTCCTTAGGATTCTGGACAAGAAGCTCCCCCTTCTTTAGAATTTAAATGCTGTGCTCCGCCTGCTGCCTCCATATAAGCTGTAACTCAGAGACACTCCCCAGTTCTTCTTGTCCCGGCAACGGGACGGACAGGTTCCCCACAGTGCAGGTGGAGATTTGGTGCGTTCAGCACAGGTTGCTGACCGGGAGGTGAGTGCTCGATAGTTTCCCGGGCGGGAACTGAGCGGCAACAGTACTTCCGGGTTCGCGTTACGGAACGTGACCGGGTACTGTCTTTTGTGTTTTTTTCTGACGGAGTTCCCAGGCGGTTCTCCTTCATTGCTCTTTACGCATGCGCACAGCGGTGGAACGCACGCCCGGGAGGCTTTGCGTTCCACCAAACACAGAATCACGCTACTGAGCATGCGCGAAACGGTGTTTGGCGCCAAATTTAAAATTTGGATACATGGCTGTGCAGGACCTTCCTGACCCCAAGGGTGGGTGTACAGTTCTGGTTCTCCGTGTCACCTGCCCTCCTACACGGATCTTAGGTGATTTAAGGTGAGGTTTAACTATTGAACTCTCCTTTTTTTTTTCACCTTTTGTTTTTATGCATGCTTCTAGAATAAGTCCTATAAGACAGATATAGACAAGATGTCAACTTCTGTTCCAAACACCACAAGTAAATCTAAGCACTTATGTTGTCTGGAATGTGCGTTACCTCTACCTGACGGATGTCGCAAAAATACATGCAATCAGTGCGCAAAGGATCGGCTAGTAAAAGCCAAGCAGACTGATATGGCATCCTTCCTGGGCTGGTTTCAGGAAAATTTGTCCCAGACATTTGAAGCTATTCGGGAGAAACTGCCCACACAGCGTAGGAGGAATAGATCTCCTTCTGTGTCTGACGTCTCTTCGCCTTCGGATATTTCCAGCCTGGCTTCAAGTGTGGAGGAGGGGTTTCCACCAGAAGAGCTGAAGAAATTTATTAAAGAAGTGACGACGGCGGTACAAGAAACTGAACCTACCAAGGGTAGGGTTAAAGGTTTCCCAATGTCTCCTTAAATCTTGGATCTCCATCATAGAGAATGAAAGAATCTTGAAAGACGTACGCTCAAATCAAGCCTACAGTCTGGAGAAAAATGGGAAGATCTTCCTAAGTGGATGTTCAGATTGCCCAGCTATCAAAGAAAACCAATATACCCATTGGCGAAGTCTCAGGGCTTAAAGACCCAATGGACGAACGGGCCGAAACTTCGTGTAGTAGAATATTCCAGGCCGCAGGATATCAGTGCAGAGCTGAATTTGCAGGTTCAGCGGTTCTCAGAGCTCAGAGCGTTTGGCTACAAGCCCTGGAAGATTCCATTATGGGAATTCTGATACAGATCCTTCCCATCTCTTGTTCCTACTGAAAGATGAGTTTTCTTTGTTTATCAGCGAGGATTATGGGTTTGTCGTCAGTAGCCAGAAGAGCTCTTTGGCTACGAACATGGACAGCTGACTCTGCGTCTAAGGCATCCTTATGTGAATTACCCTTTGAAAGGAACAAAAAAATTTTTTTGGCATTCCTTTGGAAGACATTGTTAGACAGATGTCTGATACGAAGAGAGCCCTGCCTCTGGATTCAAGAACCCAGGGATATTAAAGTTTTCAGTACAAGGGTCAGAGGTCCTTTCGTTACCAGGGCGGTTTTGCAGGTTTAAAAAGCATGATGGCCTATGGCCATACCAGCCTTAAAATCCCTGATCTCGTCAGATCTCAGAAGCCATCCAGACTCGGGCCTGGTTAGTACTTGTATGGGAGACCAACTATGTACCCCAAATAAACAGCCAGTGGTCTTGACAGGAATCCAACAGGCATGACAAAAGAGGAAGTTTTGACGCCATAAGAATGGGAGGACGCCTTCGGTTCTTCACCCAAGACTGGGAAAGAGTGCTTCATAGGTGGATTACAAGAACCATTTCAGAAGGTTACAGAATAAAGTTTCATCGAAACCACGTCCATCCTTCCTACTGTCAAGCTATCCATCAAGAGTAAACAAATTCTCTTCTTCTTTATGAAATGTGGTAGAGAGGTACCCAAACGTTGGGTATTTCAGGGAGTTTACTCACGCCTTTTTTTTTTTTTCTGGTTCAAAAACCAGATGGAAACTAGTAAACACCTGCTTACCATGTCAGAAGTTCCGTATGGAACGTATTTTGTCTTTTGACACACATTTTACAAGGGAGATTACATGGCAGAGTTGGTTTAAATATGCTTATCTCCATGTACTGGTTTCAGAATCTTCCCGGAAGTTTCTCAGGTTTGCGGTTCTAGCAACACTGGCTTGTTGGTCTAGTGGTATGATTCTCGCTTCAGGTGCGAGAGGTCCCGGGTTCAAATCCGGAAGTGCCCAAGCATTCTTGTTTCAAGAAATGTAAACTCTTCCCTTTGGCCTGTCCTCAGCTCTTCGAGCTTTTACGGATATCCTGGCATCCATAGCAGTGGTTTTACGTCTGAAAGGTATCTCGATTGTTCCATACCTGGACGTTTGGTTCCTGAAGGCCCAATAGAGACAACTGCTAAATCTTCATCTCACGATTACATGAAGGTTTTAAGAGATCACGGTTGGATCCTGAACCTGGAATAATCCAAGCTGACTGCGTCACGAAGTCTAGAGTTCTTGGGTCTTAGAGGAAATTCACAGTCCCTCTCTCTTTTTCTACCATTAGTGAAACAAATGAGGATTTTTAAAGCCGTATCAAAGCTGCATAAAACCTAAGTTCAATCAGAGATGCTATGAGGTTCTAGGCCTCCTCGCTTCTGCAATCCCAGCAGTGGCCTGGGCTAAGGCAGAAGCAAAACCATTGCATGGGACGTCCTTTCCCAATGGACACGAAAACAGGAAGATCTAGACTCTCCCTTCCACCTATCCAAAGGGGTGAAAGGACTCCTGAACTGGTGGAAACACAGAAGCAAAATCTCAAAGGGCCTATCGTTTGCTCAGAAACAATGGTTTATGATATCCACATATGCCTCTCAGATGGGTTGGGGGGCCCATCTAGCTTCTCAGTTCCGTCAGGGTCTTGGAACAGAGTGGAGTCAGGCGCTTCCTGAAGTTTCAGGGATTAATGCGGTTTGGAAGGCACTGGTTTCCTTCCGTTCAGCCATCACAAATCAGGCAATGAGGATTCAGTCGGACGACGCCACTACAGTGGGTTTTTCTTTCGCCAGGGTGGCACGACGGTGAAAGCTCTTCAAGAGCTCTGCTACCTCATATGTCTTGGGCTCAAGCTAATCTTCTCGCTATATCAGCTACCCATGTCAGAGGGTCTCTAAAGTTAGTTCAGACGGCCTCAGCCGTAGACTTTGGTCTCAGGCAGACTGGGTACTGTCAAGCAAAATTTTTTTTTGGGCGCTGGGTTCACGCTTCGGCAGGCCGGAGATAGACCTGTTTGCCATAAGGAGATACAGGAAAGTTCAATGTTTTGCTTCTCTCCATTCAGGAGAGTACCCAGTTGTCCTAGACGGTCTATCGATACCTTGGACCTTCGACATGGCTTATGTTTTCCCTCCTGTCGCTCTTATACCACGGATTGTTCATAAGTATGATGAAGAAGGCAAGTAATTGGCAGTCCTGCCCTTCTGGCCGAACAGGAGTTGGTTTTCGGAAGTGGAAAACTTGACAATCTCACGTTGGCATCTCCAGTTTCTTCTCAAGTATTGGAGAATGTGACTCTCCCCGTGGAAACTCTGGATATTTTTCACCTGACGGCATGGTTGCTGCAAGGGTGATCCTTCAAGGCCATGGTCTCTCTGACCTTTATGTGATGTGTTGCTGTCTTCTGTCCGCTGGTCCACTTCGTAAATCTATTTCAGAGTTTGGATGAAGTTCAGAACCTGGTGTTCACTTCGAGGTTGGATCCGGCCAAAGCCTCTATCCCGGAAAGTCTTTCTTTTTTGCAAGATGGGTTTGAAGCCGGCCTGGGAGTTTTACGCTCAAAGGCCAGATTTCAGCTCTAAATCAATTCCTGGTTCGTGGCTTTGCCTCAAACCTGCTTTTTCTAAGATTTCTTAAGTCCATAAAGCTTAAGAGGCCTCCTAAGTAGTACCTTTCCCTACTTGGGATCTGTCTGGTGCTTCGAGCCCTTTGTGAACCACCATTTGAACATTTACTGGAGGTTCCTATAAAGTTTCTTACCTTCAAGACGGTTTTCCGGGTGCCTATCACCTCTGCTAGTTGAGTAGGTGTGATCCGAGCTCTCTCTTTCTCTCCGGAATTCACCTTTTTCATCGCGACTAGGTGGTCCTGCACACCAAGCCTTCTTTTTGCCTAAGGTTTTTTCTGGTGCTGCAATTACCAACCTATTGTCCTACCGGGGTTTTTTCATTTTCCTACGTCGGATCTGGAAAGAATGTGACATCTCCTAGATGTTAGAAGATCCCTGAAAATCTGTCTTCAGATGACTCAGGGTTTAGATCCTTAGATCTATGTGTATTCTTTCATGGCGCTAACAGGGGTTGTGCTGTCTCAGGACCCTCTTGGGCCTGATGGCTAACGTATACAATCAGGTTGGCTTATCATTTCAAAGGGATTCCCCTTAGTTTCCCTTTAAAGGCTCGTGCCTCTAGAGCTATGACGACCTCCTGGGCTGAAAGAGCAACCGCCTCACCTGAAGACATCTGCAAAGCTGCTGCTGGGCCTTCCTTACATACTTTTATCAAGCATTGTAGGCTGGACGTATTCTCATCATCTGGAGCTGCTTTGGGCGTAAGGTGCTACAAGCTGTGGCCTGCTGAGTTCCCACCCTTTGTTGTTTGCAGGGGTCTTGCTATATCCCACTTGTAAGTACTGCCACTATACGAAGGGAAAAACAGTAATTTTACTTACCGTAAATTCCTTTTTTCTTAGTATAGTGGCAGTACTGGCTTTCCCTCCGCTTTCAAATAGATTAAATTCTATGCATCATTCGGTCTCCGTTTTGGTTCTTTTGTATTACTGGTGAGTGTCTCTGAGTTACAGCTTATATGGAGGCAGCAGGCGGAGCACAGCATTTAAATTCTAAAGAAGGGGGAGCTTCTTGTCCAGAATCCTAAGGAACATCCCACTTGTAAGTACTGCCACTATACTAAGAAAAAAGGAATTTACGGTAAGTAAAATTACTGTTTTTACTGGCGATATCATGGTTGTAATACATTTTACTGTTTTGAAACACTAATATTTGTGTTCAGCGAAGTCTCCCGAGTAAAACAGTACCCCCCATGTACAGGTTTTATGGTGTCTTGGAAAGTTATAGGGTTAAATATAGTGCTAGCAAATTAAATTTCCTATACTTTCGGCATGGGTGGTCAGGCAGGTCCCGCTAATTGTAATTAATTAGGATACCTAATTATGTAAAATTATTACATAAATATATGTGTAGAATTAATATATGTGTGTGTGTGTATGTATGTGTATATATATATATATATATATATATATATATATTTTTTTTTTTATTTATATATAGGTATATATATATATATAGTGATATATACGTATATATTTATGTATATAGATATATATATTATTTCGTTCTACGTGTATTTTGATATTATCACAATACAGTTAGAACGAAATAAAACACATCTATATATTTTTTAATATTTTATTTTTAATTATTTATTTTATTTTTTTACGTATTTACATATTTTTTTTTATATTATTTATAAATATATATATATATATATATATATATATATATATATAACAATAATTATATATATATATAGATATATATATATATATATTTTTTTTTTTTAATCAGTATCAGTCTACGTGTAATTTGATATTAATATATATAATTATATACATATTAATATTAAAATACACCTAGACGGTGTATGTATGTATGTGTATATATATATATATATATATATATATTATATATAATCTAAGTATAAATTTTTTTTTTACACTTATTTAACTTTGATTTGATTTCAGCCAGCAGCGGGACCAACTGTCATTACAGTTGGTCCCCCTGCTGGCAATACAGAAGCCAGCTATCCCGGCCATGTGATTGTGAGGTCCTCGCAAGGACCTCACTCTCTCATGACCGGGAGGGACCGGAGGAGGAAGATGTGCCGCGGGGGGGCTCCCTGGGAGTCCCCCCAACCGCGATCGCCAGTGTAACCGGGTAAGTTACTAAAAACCGGAGGGCGTACTATTACGCCCTGCGGCGTTTAGAGCCGCTTTTAAAAGGACGTAATAGTACGCCCTCCGGTCTTAAGGGGTTAAACTGGGCATGTGTGCAAACACTTTTGGGCAGTTCATGAGCCTGTCTGAATGGACACTGTGAATTCACTACAGCACATTTTGTGTGATTCTCCATACTCTTCAGTTCTTTATGTACTCTGCAGCCTTGAAATCTAGTCTGCACCTTTGGTGCTGGTGGGTCAAATTTGCTTACTGTTTAGGTAATTTACATACAAGGTGGTTTAGTTTTAAAGATGTGCTTTGACACTAGAGTCTTTCGGGAGTTCATGTTTCCTGTAGGATAAGTGTGCTGTGTTCACTCTGATCCAGTCACTCATCCGGCTCTCTCGAACTATCTGAATGGGATTGATACAGCCATGTAGACTTCGTCTTATTCTGTGCTTATTTTGTGCTGTCCTTTTAAGTTGGAGATGGGTTTTAAAGGACCACTCTAGTGCCAGGAAAGCATACTCGTTTTCCTGGCACTAGAGTGCCCTGAGGGTGCCCCCACCCTCAGGGTCCCCCTCCCGCCCGGCTCTGGAAAGGGGAAAAGGGTTAAAACTTACCTTTTTCCAGCGCTGGGCGGGGAGCTCTCCTCCTCCTCTCCGCCTCCGTTCCGCCCCGTCGGCTGAATGCGCACGCGCGGCAAGAGCTGCGCGCGCATTCAGCCGGTCGCATAGGAAAGCATTCATAATGCTTTCCTATGGACACTTGCGTGCTCTCGCTGTGATTTTCACAGTGAGAATCACGCAAGCGCCTCTAGCGGCTGTCAGTGAGACAGCCACTAGAGGAAAAAGGGGAAGGCTTAACTAATTGATAAACATAGCAGTTTCTCTGAAACTTAACACAAGTATTGATGGACTTTGAATCAAGGCTGTCGATCTGTTTTTCCATTGCTGTTGTCATTGTAACCTTTTCCAGCCTGTCAATAGTGTAAACATGATTTGTTACACAAAGCTGTAAAGTAGCAACTCTATCAGGGTCATGCACTAAACTCCACGTTTTACTGAACAAAATCTCAATGGCAACATTGTCATAACAAATTTTTAAAAAATTCTCCAGCGTGGCTATGGAAACACTTTGCTAGAATTTCAAGTTTAGTGAATATTTCCCTCAAATATGACTTAACCAGAAAACCCTTCAGAGTATATACCAAAAACTAGACTGTTGCTTAGAGGTGAAGCCACTGTGATGCTATGTTACATTATATAGAAACATCGAATGTGACGGCAGATAGGAACCATTCGGCCTATCTAGTTTGCCCAGTTTTCTAAATAATTTAATTAGTCCCTGGCCTTATCTTATAGTTAGCATAGCCTTATGCCTATCCCACGCATGCTTAACCCCTTAAGGACACATGACGTGTGACATGTCATGATTCCCTTTTATTCCAGAAGTTTGGTCCTTAAGGGGTTAAACTCCTTTACTGTGTTAACCTCTACAACTTCATCTGGAAGGCTATTCCATGCATCCACTACCCTCTCAGTAAAGTAATACTTCCTGATATTATTTTTAAACTTTCGCCCCTCTAATTTAAGACTGTCCTCTTGTTGTGGTAGCTTGTCTTTTTTGAAATATAGTCTCCTCTTTTACTGTGTTGATTCCCTTTATGTATTTAAATGTTTCTATCATATCTCCCTGCCTCGTCTTTCCACCAAGCTATACATGTTAAGAACTCTGCCACAACTCTGACCATTTTTCTAGTTTACATAAATCATTTGCCATTTGACTTATCCCTCCTGGAACATCAACCCTGTTTTTTATATCTTGGTATCATCATCAAAAATACATACTTTACGGGGGAGCCTAGCAGCGCACGGGAGCGGTCGCCATATTTTGCAGCTCGTGTGTGCCCAACTCAAAACGGGCAAATATCAGCGACATCTCGCTAGTCACAACCTACCTGAAGTCGGCATAACACTCAGGGCACCGTCCGGAATCGACCGATGCCTTTCTTTCTGGCACCGGGCAAAAAATACCGCAACCGAGGCTTTCAGGCCTACCGCGCAGACGGCCAGCCGCAAGTGACCGCGAGAGAACACTCTCACTGGGTCACCTGCGACTGCCGCGAAAACGCAGCGCAAACTAGGCCAGATGTGGACGTCTCAGACTCCAGCAAAAGACTCCAGAGAATCCTCTCTCACGAGAGACTCGACATCCCAGCAACCGGAGGGCGGGAATTCGCCCCGAAGCCCACACCAGGCCACTCAAGAGACTGCCAGCACATCGGGTCCACTGACTCCTGCCACAAAGTGGGACAGACAGGAGATGCTCACAGGCCTCCAATCCAACCTCAAAACAATGTGGGAAGCAGAACTGGCAACACTAACCACAGAGGTACAAACAGTCGCAGCACGCACCCAGGCCACAGAAGCAGACGTACTGGCCCTGCAACAGGACTTCCAGGCACTAGGAGACAAGGTACTCCAAATACAAACCGCCCAGACTGAAACAAATAGACAAGTGAACACTCTAGACGATAGAGGCAGGAGGAAAAATATAAAGATAAGGGGAGTCCCAGAAAACATACCCGTGGAAGAACTGCCGCACTTCGTGAGACGGCTGGTGGCATCCCTTCTACCGGCGAAACAAGCTAAGTACTTTACGTTTGACGTGGTGTATAGGATAGCTAAAGCCACAGCACCAAGAGACATCATCCTCAGGTGCCAAACTGTTGCTGACAAACTAGGCCTAACTGCAGCGCTTAAGGGGAAATCCCCATATGACTTTGAAAACAGCCATATCTCCTTCTTTCAGGACTTGAGCAGGGCTACTCTAATATGGCGCAAGAGCATGCAACCTCTCACCAGGGCATTACAAGCGGAAAACCTGACCTATAGGTGGGCAACCCCAAACACCCTGTGGGTCAAGGACGGACAATCTTTCAAAGCTACTGCCCCGACAGACGCACCAGCCCTGCTGACAGCGCTGGGCATACCCACTACTGCAACTCCTGCACCGGGAACATCTCACCCCCAACCCGGAACGGATGCCAAGTCAACTACGCTAGCGCCGAGAAGGAAACGGCGACCTACCACCTGAAGGGACACTGACGACCGCAGAGCCCCAAACGCATCACACACTGTTTATTGTTGCAAGCCAAGGCTGCTGGGACTTATAAGTTAAACAAACTCATTTTATTCTACCAATGTTAATTTGACCGTTTATTTTTTCTCAGTTCTTTTTTATGTTCACGCTTGCTGACAC
This sequence comes from Pelobates fuscus, assembly GCF_036172605.1. Taxonomy (NCBI): domain Eukaryota; kingdom Metazoa; phylum Chordata; class Amphibia; order Anura; family Pelobatidae; genus Pelobates; species Pelobates fuscus. The sequence goes on along the minus strand of NC_086318.1, from coordinate 393,566,009 downwards.
GCTCCACTCACACAACCGCAGTAGGACGTCAGACCGGATATGCTTTAATGCACCCCCCCCCCCCCCCCGTTACCCTAGGTTACAGGGGTAGAAATCACTGGGGCACACGCGGGTCACCATTTACACGCCGACCTTCGAAGCATGGATCACACCTCCAAAGGTGACCAACAACCCCACACAACCATAGCTAAGTAGTTCGACTCATCACTTCCTCCCCGGATAGGAGACTACTACAGTAGACACGTAGGGCATCATGAAGGAGCAACATCTCCATGGCATACCACAAACAAATGTAGCGGGCATACCCACAGACAAGCTTCACTCGGAACTCCCAACAGAGACACACTCACTATGGGGATATACTACAAACA